>NC_060276.1:32459309-32716593 GCF_021613505.1 Equus quagga
TGCCCCCGCTGGCATGGGGACAGGACCCATGGGCAGGCAGAGCTGGTGCGTGGGGACAGGACCCACGGGCAGTCAGAGCTCCTGCTGCTGCCCCGAGTTGAGGGCTAGGGCTAAATTTAAGGCATAGGTATGTGAGTCATCTCTTTACGAGACAAAGAAAAGAACATGAAAAAAAAAAGTTAAAATGGTATCAGTGCAGGTGGGGTCTGGTCATTGAGTGATCCCATGACTTTTAGACAAGAATCAAATCGGATTAAGTAAAGGTTAGAAAGGTTTGACGCCACCACCCTAAACCAGTTACATGAGATTGCCAGACAACAACCAACTTAAGTTCTTGCCTTCCCCATTAAGAGCTTCTAGAGATAAGACCATTCCCCCTTCTTCCTGGCACAGAGAGGGAGGCATCTTCACAGATAGAGGTTTCCCTTAGAAATGTAAATGTTTCCCAACAAAGGGGCAAACAAATTCCATGCCTTGGAGCCTGAATCTCATCTGTAGTTTTAAAACTAACCAGCCTAAAAATCCTCATCATAAGCCATTTTAAAATTAAGCAACCTAAAAATCCTCATCAATTTCACGTGTATAAATATATCAAAACATCAAGTTGTACATCTTAGATACATAAAATTTTTGTTTGTCAATTACACTTCAATAAGATGAAAAAAAGAAATTGGATACATAGAAGTGGGATGTTACAAAAGCATAAACTATTTGGCGTTGGCTCAATGGTTAGAATGGGTGCAACTAGGGAACTACTATTTGAGGCTGGAAAGATTGTGATCTAGATCATGGGAGTAGAACTCTTAGCCTGTGATAACTGGCAACCAGATCATGTATCTAATTCCCTTGTACCTCTAGAGAAGGATGTTGGAAAATTGAGGGAGTTACAAAAAGAGCTGAGCTCAGGAAAATTTGGCCAATTTTTAAGCCAATGTGAACAGAAATAGAGAAGTCAGATCATTTTACAGTTGAATAAATAAAAGACAACTACGCCTCAACTTAGAACCCTCAAATTAAAAAGAGAGAAGATTGAGAAAACCTTTGAAGAATAACCATTTGGTAGATGCTTTCACCCAAGTAAATTGCCTCAAGGCAAATTGATTATGAGTACAGGTATCCAGTAAATCTCTTCGGTTGTATGAAATGACTCAGAATAAAGGCCAAAGGGTATGCTCTTTTCACTAACGCCCTAGGCTCAAGGTTCCAGCTTTTAAGTCAAGACACAGGGATAAGGGGAAAGAAAGCAAAGAAATATATCAGTTCTGTGAATTACATCTTGAAAATAACTGTGGATTCTTAGAACATGTTGTTGACTGAAATCAAATGGTTAAGGAGCTACTATGTTTTCAAGAGATTTGTACTGCCAGGAAAACCATAGCTCTGAAATAAAAATGTCTATCTGCTTAAGACTTAAAACAATCCTTGTACCTCTTTTCTCTCTAAGAGTAAGAAGTAAGGCAAAGTTGCTAGCCCCCAAGTAATTCATATTTTTCAATGCCCATTTACTTGGAGTCAAAGAGGATGTCGGGAAGGGAAGAAGAACATCTCAGATGGCAGAGCCAAGCTATATGGCTCTGAGGAGCCTCTTTCCAGGTTTAAATCATTGCCTAATTCACAGATTTGTTATCAGCAGGGAATGGCTGCCCATTGGGATTTCAGAATTGCTAAAACCATTCACTGCTTTTTGTCTCCCATTGTTGCCCTTTCCAATGGGGGTACTAATTGAGATCATCCTGTCCTTGCCTCATCAGGGTATGCTGAATATATGAAGAGCAGATAACTTATGTGTTTAATTTTAGGAACCATCCTAGGCTCTGATGTAGGCAATTTTCAGAGATCCTAGGCTTTGTGCTCACTTCTCTGTAAGGATTCAACTTTTCTGTTTGTCTTCCTCAGAGAGAGAGGGAGTATGTTTGCTTACAAGAAGGAGAGTGAGCCAAATATTTATTGAGAAGAAGGGTGAACTGTGGTAGCCACTTATGCTGCTTGACAAATAAGTCAGTGCTCTTTTACTTTCAGGCATATATCCCTTTCAAATAAAATGAGGCTTTGCTTTGGATAACCCTGGCTTATCCTGACTGAAACATATCTCCACTGTGTAGCACTGTGCCTGACATATATAGATATTTAATAAATATTAGTTGGCTGAATGAGTGAAATAATTAATTTTGGACTTGACCATCTTCAACTGTGTCTATTTAGAACACAGAAGACAATACCCTGTGACTCAATCTTCTGACAAAATCAGAGGATGCCCGAGTACCTTCTAGCTCAATCTTTATCTAGACTGTGATTTGGTCCTTGGAAAGTTTCCAGTCTAACAATATTGGTTGTCAACTGCAGTATTTTGAAATGCTTGTGAATTAAGATTAGTTATAAAACCACTCATTCATTCAAGTCTTCAACAAACATTTATTGGGAGCCTATTACATGACAGGTAGGCATCGTTCAAGGAACTGGGGTATACAGTAGTGAACAAGACAAAGTCCCTGCTTTCAAGGAGTTTCTAGTCTAAAGGTAGGGGGAGTAACAATAAAAAATGAACATATACTTTATTACAAATTGTGCTGAGTCTTATGAAGGAGAGATAGCTAGTACTTTGAGAGAGAATAACAGAAAGGACTTAATTTAAATTGAATGTCAGTAGGAGTATTTAAGAAAGGCCTCTTTGGGTAAGCGGACTCTGCTGAGACCTGAAGGATGACTAGGACTTAGCAAGACAAAGAATGTTGGAAAAAATATTCCAGGCAGAAAGAACAGTAATTTTTTACCAGTGAAATTAAAGTAGCAAAGATTTTTTGTTTATTTGTTTTTAATAGAGAGGAATTTCGATTATTCCAATAATAACGTTGACTTTCATTCTGATAGATCTTCTTGAGCAAGAAAGAAATGGGTGAAATGATATTCAGAGCACCACAAAATGTGCATAAATAACTCCAGCTATTCTGCAGACAATGAGCCTCAAATGTAAATGTCATGGTTGAGAACCGCTAGTATAAAGAGACTGATTTTAGAGTTTTGTGGTCTTGTTTTGTGGTATTGTAGTGCTAAAATAGTTTTTTCTAATATTTAGAACATTCTTAGTATTGAGCTTCTAGTTTTACTGCCTTTTTCTTAGAATTTTAGACTTAATTTGCTTTGATATTTTAACTTGTGTTTTGAGATAATCATCATTGCAAAGTACTATTGCTTTATGTTCTTAATGCTTTAGTGCTTAAGTATTTTTAAATTTCTCTGTGTTCTTTTAGGTTTTTATTAGTTGCTATGTTCTAGACCTTGGAACGTTTTCAGGTTGATTTTACTTATTTATGTTTTTAATATTTTTTTTAAGCTTTTATTTTTCCTTTTTCTCCCCAAAACCCCCCAGTACATAGTTGTGTATTTTTAGTTGTGGGTCCTTCTAGTTGTGGCATGTGGGATGCCACCTCAGCATGGCTTGATGAGCGGTGCCATGTCCATGCCCAGGATTCGAACCAGCAAAACCCTGGGTCGAACAAATGCAGCGTGCGAACTTAACCACTCAGCCATGTGGCCGGCCCCTGATTTTATTTTATAAACTGATATTCTTTCCTGATTAAACCACTGATAGTATTATTTGAATGCTTTAATAGCACTTTAACACTATAAGCATTTTAAAACAAAAGGTTTGGATCTTTTTAAACTACATGTTATTGTTAACTTCCATTGAGTATAGATAAGTTGAGTCAGAAAAACAATACACTGAATATCTATCAAAACAATCATTAGCATCTAACCTCAAACAACCCAAATGGAATAAATGCATTAGTTTTACTATTCTTCATGAAATAATTTTTAAAAATTACTGCATTATTTTCAAATAAATTGTATGGTGTAAATGTGGTAAAATTTAATTCCCAGAACAACAAAAGAAAAATAAACAAGACTCGATTTCAACTACCAAGACTTACCCACCATGCTTACATATTTAGTTCTAAATATTGAGGGGATTTTGACAAAACTCTTTTGTTTGATAGCTAAAACTCTTGAAACTAAATGAAATGCTAAATTTAATTAATAATAGATAATTTCTTCTCAATTAACAGTGCAAATAGAGTATGCCTTTACCAGACTAAAATTGATAAAAACAAGATGACTCATATTAAAGAGATCAGTGGTACTAATGGTTCAGATACTTCTTTTATCTCTCTCGACATCCAACCTCAAGCCACCAGTTAAATATTTTAAGAAATTTTAATGGCAGAAAACATGTTTTTCCAGAGTAGACAAAAAAGATGTATTTGTAGTCTCAGGCTATCTATCGATCTATCATCAAATGATTCAGTAAAAATCCTGTTATAATAATAAGCCCAGGATCTATTGGGAAATTCAAGTGATAGGCTCAGAAGTTTGGAAAAAAACTACAAGTAATCCTTATTAAGTATATACCTACTGTGACAGTTTTAAAATGTGCCAATTTTTTAACTCTCCTCCCATTGAGATTTAGGCCCTAATTCTCCCTCCCTTGAATACTGAGCTGGCCTAATAGAACTTGGAAGAAATGAAATTCTGGAACTTTTGAGGTTAGGTCATAAGATGTCTTACAGCTTCCACCTAGGTCTCTGAGACCATTTACTCCTGAAGCCCTGAGCCACCGTGTGAGAAATCTACTCATCTGTGACTGCTCTGCTGCAGAGATCATGTGAAGAAACCCTGGGACTACAGGAGAAACAGTCCCAGAAGAATTCGGTCTTCTAGATGTTATTGCCAAGGCATCAGGCAAGTGAATGAATCTGTCTTGGATACTCTAGGCCTTCCTAGCCATCAGCTGAATGAACACCCCTGAGTGACTCCAGTTTACACCAGGTTGAACACACGAATCACTCAGCCAAGCATTGCTGGAACTCTTAACACACAAAACTATGAGCTACAACAAAGGGTTATTTTTTTAGCCACCAAGTTTTGGAGGAGTTTGTGTCAGAAACTGTGCAAGCCTGATTTACAGTACTTGCAAGCTAACCAGCTGACAGAAGACCTGGGTCAGAGACAAAGGAATTTATTGCTCACTCACAACTAAAGGAATCAAGAGAGCTTCATGTTGGTATGTGTAGAATCCTCATGCCAGCCATGTCCCACTGGGGCAAACCAAAGGGCCCATGATGGATGCCTGTACACGCAGTGGGTTGTGTTATAGGAGAGTAACATTAAACTTAGAAGATTCAACAATTTTATAGAAGGCAAAAGCAAACCTGGTTTATGTTTGGAAGAACATATAACCTCATCCTTCAGGGTTTCTTTCTGCAAAAACAACCTTCAGAAATGGTCTAGATAAAAAGAGATCAGGGCCTTGAATTTTTGGTATACCTAGTGAGAATGTGTATAGATGCTCAGGGGCCATGATGGATTGATTTCCCAACAGAGTGTTACACAACAACACACTTCATTTCCTCTTGGACATTTAGCCTATATAACAAGAGCATAGCCTGGTCCCTGGGTACTGAGAAATAAAAATTACAGTTGCTTTGTGGAATCTCATTGGGAAAAGAAATATTGTGTATGATAGAGATTTGCCACCTCTTTGTAAAATTTCTTGTCTTAAGTTT
Source organism: Equus quagga (assembly GCF_021613505.1). Taxonomy (NCBI): domain Eukaryota; kingdom Metazoa; phylum Chordata; class Mammalia; order Perissodactyla; family Equidae; genus Equus; species Equus quagga. The sequence goes on from NC_060276.1 coordinate 32,464,871, forward strand.
AAAAACAAGACACATTTCACTCTTAAGCTGGTCTTCATTTTCAAATCCCCTTTCCTCCCGTTAATGCTTAATTTTAAAGCAGGGCTTTTTAATGTGGTGTTTTAGTTTCATGATGGGATTAATGGAGTATGTTGATGCCCTGAAATTGTGTACAAAATGTTATGGATGTCCATCTATACATTTCTTTTTCTGGGTAAATAATACATAGCTCTTTTCAGATTTTCAAAGAAATATGTGACTTAAGCAAGGTTGAGAATAGTGAAGATATGGGGGAATTCATAACTTTTATACTGATCAACCTAAAGATTTATCTTTGAAGCCACAGAAGTGCTTCACTAACCATCATTGCCAAACTAATCTCTAACCACTGACCATTCCCAAATAGCTTGGTACTGTACTGTGTGGGACATCAACTTTGATGCCTCTGGAAAATCCCTCTCCTGAAGTTGGGTGTGTGATATGTGGAAATTTCATTGGCAGAATTGGAGTAGGCACATTAAGATTGTGAGAAATCTAACCTGCACAAATGACATTAATCCTTTTTCTGATTGGAATAAGCTAGCACAAGCACACAGATTACCTGGTCTTAGATTTCTCAAATTATTGTTCTTCTATTAAATATACAGTCTCCATGGAACTGGATAAAATAGGCCTTTGAATATAAGCCTTATTCACAAGAAGCCAAAGATTTCAGGGTACATCTCGTCCCTTCTGACATTATACCTAAATTAATAGCAATAAAATTAGTAACATGACTAAAATCTCAGATATCAGTATAAATCCCACTTTATCGTCCTCCCCCATGTAACTGGTCTATCTACAGAGCATAAATCTCATGTCAACATTTATAGGTCTCATTGCCTCCTTAGTATATGCAAGAGTATATGATATATTAAAAACCATTATATTTTGATCACTCTGCTTCCAAATAGATTAATACTAGTAAATTTTAAAAAATTAATTATTTGAGAGGTTCAGGGGTTGTTTTGGGGACAGATTCATTTCTTGATTGTCAAGGGCTTCTGTTAAACTGAACTCTTTTATATTTTTCATTTCAACTTTAAAGTAAGTCTTTTTAGGCCCAGCAGAGATTCAAAGCAACTTATTTCATTTAATTAAAATATAGTACTAATTAAATGACTTCAAACAATCATTTTTTTTAAGACTTTTTTTAATTTTAATTTTTCCTTTGTTTCCCCAAAGCCCCATGGTACATAGTTGCGTATTTTTAGTTGTGGGTCCTTCCAGTTGTGGCATGTGGACGCCACCCCAGCATGGCCCGATGAGTAGTGCCATATCCACACCCAGTACCCGAACTGGCGAAACCCTGGGCCGCCGAGGGAGAGCGCGCAAACCCAACCACTCCCATGGGGCCAGCCCCCAAATAATTATGTTTTTTAAAAAAATACAATTAATTTGAATCACAGCAGCCTTGCGCCCTCATCCTCCAATTGAACTCCTATCTCCCACCCTATCTTAAATACATCTACATATGTGGACATAAAAAAGGCTCTTTAGAAATTTGATTTTATCACAATGAAAATAAGCTGAATGCCAAATCTTGAACTTTGGTAAACGTAGTAGTAGTACCTTTTGAGAATACCATTGATATGTTTTCTTTAGAATATAGCAAAACATTCACATTCACATTTGTTGGATATTATATTTTGTCTTTTCAAAATGATTCTTCATAAATCTAAAATATTTTCCAAATTATTCTGATGTTCACCCATCACTAAATTAACATTATCTTTTTGAAAATGAGCTATTGCATATCTTTCAGTTTATTAAATGTTCAATGTGGCTATATTCAATTTATATACTAATTTAGATACTTAGTATTTATTTAACTAATTCAAATAATTACAGTGATTATTCTAGTAATTAAATGCTACAAAGGCTAATATGCTTAATTGCTTCAGACTTCAAAACTTTTTTTCTCTTTTGGAATGTCTACAAAACAGTACTACATAATCAGCATGGACATGATTTCAGGAATATGAGAAAGCCCTACCTCCATCAATATCAACTAAATCTGCTGCAATGCCTTTTATGTATTGCACACATATTATCTCATATATTTTAATGAAAAGAGCCATTGTCTGTGACTTATGGAATGTAGCTTAAATTCTCTGAGCCTCAGTTGCCCCATCTGTCAAATGGAGATAATGATGTCTAACTCATAGAGTTCTTTTAAGACTTTAATGAGTTTTTGGTTAAAATAAGTATCACTTCTTGACCATTTACTGTGTTACAGGTACATGTATGAGCTAGGATCCAAGCAAAGTATAGTAGTCCAGCTAAACTAAACAGACACAGATCAGAGTTCAGAGTAACTGACATGTCTAGAATCTGTGAGGCAGGTTACCAAAGACCAGAGTGCTGTGCAAAGAGGGCTGTGAGTCTATGTGAACATCCCCATGCAAGTCCTTGGCTGAGAGTTGGGTTGCAAATGCACAGGATAAGATTACTAAAGACCTTTCAGAGTGTGGTGGCTGTAAGATTGCAAGTGGAGCAGTGGTACTAGGGGCCCTCCAGTGCTGTAGGACTTTGAAGTTCTAGTACACCAGAGAGGAGCAATCTGCTTAACAATACACTGATAACCCAAGCATCCATCTGTGACATCCAGAAAGGTTCTTCCTTAGGAGGAAAGACCATGTCATCAAGCAGGAATTGGCAAAGTTTTTCTGTAAAGGGGTGGGTACTAAATATTTTAGGTTTTGTGGGCCATACAGTCTCTCTCACTCCTCCTTCTCTCCTCTTTCTCTTTCTCTTCATCTTATTCCTTCTTTCTAAGACTCCCTTAAAAATATAAAAACCATTCTTAGCTTGGTGGTACCGAAAAACAGGCTTATATAGTTTGCTGACCTCTGTTCTAGAGTAAGATCTAATGTAGAATCACATTAACAAAGCCTAAAACCAAGACCTTAGAAAATTCTAGGTGAAAAGAGTTTAGTGATTGAGTTCTTCCATGTTACTGGGGCTTTGAGAATACCTTGGGTTTTTCACAAACCTTCCTTAAAAATGTGTAAAACCAAGTCTATCCAAATTCATGGTGATTAGACAGTAATTGAAATCTTCACAAGATCAAAAATCAACTCTTCAGAGGAAAACAAAAGAATCCGGTGTCTATACAACATATGAGTCACAAAGGTCAATATAATATAAAAGATACTAGAAAATGAAACAGAAAAATATGGCTTGTTGCCAAAAAAATGGCATCAATAAAAATCAACCCTAAAATGGTCTAGATGTTGGATTGAGTAGACAAAGACTTTTAAATAATCATTAAAAATATGTCCAAAGTATTAAAGAAAACACATTCCCACGTCAAGACTCTGATCTTTTATTTTGAAGAGAGTAGAACAGATCATACTTACAAACTATTGTGTTTGTCTGTTTTAATTAGTTTGGGGCTACCTAAAATCTAAGATAAGACATTATTCTCTGTTTTGCCTAACTTGAAACTTACTGAGGGCAGAAAAGTGGCAGGTATTGTTTGAAAATATTGCAGGGAGAATGAAAAGCTGGCAGCTGCTTGGGGCAAAATGTTATGTTTGAGGCATATAATAGACTACCTAAAGCCTGGGAGGAAAAGCTGGAGTGAGGGTTTCTTTGGGAAATTAGGGTACTCAAAAGTGTGAGGATATACTAGGGAATTAAGAAAGTTTCATGCATACCTAGGACAGGATGGATGCTCTGAAAAGACATGAAAAAATCCCAAGCTTTTATCTCTGACTGATCTCCAGGCTCAGTGCAAGCAGGAAATAAAGGCCAAGGCAGAGCAGTAAACGACCCCAGAAGAGTCACTCTGCAAAGACTGAGAGACAGGTTTTTTTCATGTGCATGGTTTTCTGTTTATTTTTAATCCTGGTGTTCAAGGAAATTTTTTGTCAAAACACTAGCTGAACACAAGATAAAGAAAACAGAGACTTTAGTGACCACTCATGACAAGGAATAGAGGCTTTCCAAAGAGAATGGAAAACTCACTAACCAAATGGATGACTACAGTCTTTAACAATCAAGAACAGGAAAATTTTGAGAAGATAGAGAATCTGATTTCCAGAGTTATTACATTACAATATTCAAATGCCATATTTACAACAAAAAATCACAAAGCATACAAAGAAACAGGAAGGTATGGCCTATTCAAAGAAAAAATAATAATATACTGACAGAAATCATCCCTGAGAACAGAAATTGGACTTACTAGATAAAGACTTTAAATCTACTGTCTTATTAAATATGCTCAAGGATAAAGGAAATCATGGACAAAGAATTAAAAGAATCCATGAAAATGATTTATGAACAAAATGAGAATATCAATAAAGAGATGAAAATTATTTAAAAAACAACAACAGACATTCTGCAGTTGAAAAGTAAAATAGCTGAAATGAAAAAATTCTCTGGAGGAGTTCAAAAGCAAATTTGAGGGGCTGGCCTGGTGGCATAGTGGTTAAGTTCACACATTTCACTTCAGCGGCCAGGGATTCGCTGGTTCAGATCCCGGATGTGGACATGGCCCCGCTGGGCAAACTGTGCTGTGGCAGGCATCACACATATAAAGTAGAGGAAGATGGGCACAGATGTTAGCTCAGGGCCACTCTTCCTTAGCAAAAAGAGGAGGATTGGCAGCAGATGTTAGCTCAGGGCTAATCTTCCTCAAAAAAATATATATATATATAATAGATAAATTGGCCTATATCAGTAGTAAAAACTTTCTTGTAGCAAAAGACATTTACCTAGAAAGTGAAAAGATACTCCACACAGAAGGAAAAATATTTGAAAACTGTATATGTGTTAAGGGACTGGTATTTTGAATATATAAAGAACTCTTACAACTTAACACCAAAAAGATTAACAACCCAATAATAAATGGGCAAAGGACTTGAATAGACATTTTCCCAAAGAAGATATATGAATTACCAACAAGCGCATGAAAAAATTCTCAATGTCATTAGTGATTAGGGAAATGCAAATCAAAACTAAAATAAGATATCACTTTACATCCATTAGAATGACTATAATAATCATAATAAAAAGAACAATAACAAGTGTTTGCAAGGATATGGAGAAATTGGTACCCTTGTGAGTTGCTGGTAAGAATGCAAAATGGTTCACCTGGTATGGAAAACAGTTTGGTGGTTCCTCAAAATTTAAAGATAAAATTACCATATGACCTTGAAGTTCCACTCCTAGGTGTATATCCAAAAGAATTGAAAGCAGGTATTCAATAAAACATATGTACATAAATGTTCATAGTAGCATTATTTACAATAGTCAAATGTTGAAACAGCTCAAATGTCCATCAAGGGATGAATGGATAAATAAATTGTGGTGTATACATACTGTGGAATATTACTTAGCTATAAAAATGAATGAAGTGCTGATGCATGGTACAATATGGATGAACCTCCAAACCATTATGCTAAGAGTAAGAAGCCAGACACATTATGTCACATATTGTGTGATTCCATTTATAAGAACATCCGGAATAGATAAATCCATGGAGAAAACACAAATTTGTGATTGCCAGGGACTGTGGGGAGAAGGAATAGGGAGAAAGTGTTTAATGGCTAAGGAGTTCTACTGTGAAGAGATGGAAGTATTTTGCAATTAGAAAAGGGTGGTGGTTGCATGACACTGCGTTTTCTAAATGCCACTGAATTGTTCACTTTAAACTGGTTAATTTTATATTAATTTTATCTCTATAAATTATTTTTAAAATAATGGTCCAAAATTTTTTTCCAAATTTTATGCAAAACATGCAAGAACCTTAGGGAACCCTTACAAGAATACGTAGAATGAAAACTACACCAGGTAAATCATAGTGAAACTACTAAAACCTAAAGATAAACACAAAATCTTGAAAGCAGTCAGAAAAAAAATTCACTTTACACAACAATGGAAAATGATAAAAATCATAACTTATTTATCACCAGAAGCAATGGAAGTCAAGAAAAATGGGGAAAATATCTTTGAATTACTGAAACAACAACAAAATTTTTAATTAAGCATTCCATACACAGTGAAAATATTCTTCAGAAACAAAGGTGAAAGACCATATCAGATAAATTGAGAGAATTTCTTACCAGCATCAGGCACTACAAGAAATGTTAAATGATATTTATAAGATTAAAGGAAAATGATGCCAGATGGAAACTGAAATCAATAAGAAGGAAGAAAGAGCAGTGGGAATGGGAAATCAGTGTGTAAACATGAAAGACTATTTACTGTTGATTTTTCATAATTCAATTTCCTTAAAATATATCTGGCTTTTTTTTTAAAGCAACAACATTGTACTGAGGCATTTACAACATAAAAGTAAACAATAGCACAAAATCTGGATGGTGAATCAGGTCTTATTCGTGAAGTGGGAAATGGGACAGCATAAGTCAACATGAGAGTAGGAAGTTTAAAGTGTGTAGTAGGAAGTATGAAGTAGGACATGTGAAGTGTCCTGAGTGAAGTTTGAAGTGGTAAGTGGTACAATATTCAATCAGTGTTTTTACTGTTATTCTTAAAACTGTATGGATCCATTTTATAAACGTTTGTATGTATAATATGCATCACACTTAGAAATGTCTAGTTTAGTTTAAAACTTCAGTCTCATATCAAATAACAAGCTCTTCCTCTCCCCCAGCAAAGGCTAGGAATATGGCCCCAAGGCCTGGGGTCAAGAGGGCATACTCTGCTAGTAACTTACATCCTCTTTCTTCTCAGTATTGGACTCTCCTCTGCTATCAGTTACGAGGTGAAGAGGTGGGCAAAAAATAGAGAATGTCTCTTTAACTGATAGCATTTTGCAGACTTCTTGATTATAGCTGCTGGTTTTCTGACTATCGATGTCTCTGCCCTCTGTGTGACAGGCACTCAAATGTTGACTCTTCCATGATGTGCACATATAAGCATTTTTGAGGATGCTTGGGATTTCCCCACTGCGGAGCTCCCTGCCCTTTTCATTCCCTATCAAACTCTTCAATGAGTAGTCCACTGGAGAACACACACCCAACTACTTTTCCCAGTGACAACTTGAACTGTAGATACTCAGATATTGTTCCTATGTTGAGCTGTAGAAGTAGAAGCTGCTCTCCTGACATCTCTTAAGTCCTTCCTTCTTTCCTTAAGTCTCTGCTTTTTCTGATCAACTAGGTATGGGGCATAATAGCAAGCCTGCTGTCGAAGCGAATATCTAGCCAGGGAATAAAATGCTTCTCTACTCTTCTTACATGCACCTCAAACTTTATGACTGTTTTTCCTTGGAATGCCACACAATTTGGTTTCAAGAAGAAAATAGCACCCCTTCCTCACTGCCACAAGGAGGCAGAAGAATCACTTTAATAGTATTCTACCTTCCCTTGTGCTCCCCTTATACACTGGGGTGAAGTAGTAGGGTGGTGGTTGATGGGTGATAGTATGGGTGAGTTGGGACACCTGCAATGTGACATCTGGACTCAATTCTAGGAAGCTTGATGGAGGCTCCTTTTAGAAAAAGGTACGTAGTGACTTCGTTTCATTTTTTTTCCTTTTCAGCTGTGGCTTCTAGTGGACAACCAGGGCAATGAGAAAAGTCCTCATTCAACGTTCTGTTACATTAGACCCCCACACTTCTGTGACCTTTACCAAGTTTCCTATATTCTCTTGATCTCACTTTTTATATCATTACATTGGAAAAAATAATGTACTTACCCTTACAAAGTTTTTTTTTAAAGATTAAATAAGTGTGGATGTAAAGGGCTTATATGAACTAAGTGTTCAAGAAAATTTTAGAGAGTACTTTCAGTTGTTTATTTGGGGAAAAACCTTGATTTCAGTAGAGATGAAACCGACACAATGAATGTAATGTTTCATGACTTTTGGGGAAAAAAATCTCTTACAGAATGTAAACTTTACTACATGTTCTTAAGTCAAAATAAATTATACCACTAGTAAAAATAATACGCGAATCAATGGGTTGCTCATAGAACTATAATTATCCTTTGGTGAAATACATTTTCTTAATTTTATCATTGGCTTTAAATTTGGTTATTCTATGCATTTGATTAAAGAAGATATTATTCTTTGGAATTTGCTCAATTTTTTAAACCTAAGGACTTTCATTACTTTGCATTGTTTTCTTCTCCAAAACAGCAGGCTACTTATACTGGATTACCCACTTTGAAATTAGGAACTGAGAGGATTCGTTATGATATATATATTTGATACATAAGTAGACATGATAGGCTATTTGATGATAGTACGTCTCATAATTGGGAGTTAGTTTGATAGTTGTGAAAATTAAGGGGGCTTATTTATATAAAGCACTTAGCAAGGCTCCCGGCATATTGGAAAGCCTCCATAAATGCTAGCTACGATTATAATGATTATGAAGCTTTCTACACAGGCTTTTAACTATTATGACCATGCCAAATTAACTTATAATAATAGAATGCTAATAGGAGAAAAGTAGAGCAGGACAATGATAATTGAAAACTATATTTATTCACACAATTTAATTTTAAAAAGCACATATTTCATGTTATTAAAAGAATGTTGAATAGGGGAGATGGAAAATACAGTAATTCTTCTCCAGAAGACTGTCTGGAATCAATAATTTCATGGCTAATCACATATCAAATGGCATTGATAAACATCTTTTTCTATGACATAGTGGTAGTTTTTTTACAGTCCGCTAAATTGAGAAAACATAAAAATGATGGACATGTGCCATAAAAGTTTAAAACATAAACATATATTTGACCTTTTTCACATGGGGCCTTTGCTTTGAGTATACAAAATCAATAGTTTGAGCTGCACATTATCTTTCTGCTATAAACTATATCAGATAACTTATTTTTTACAATTTGTGTTTCCTTAAAGTGGATAGGAGACAAAGAAAATTGGCAAGAAATCTGAGTTCAGAAATCTTCTAAATGTTAATGAAATTTTCCTTATGTTTGCAATCTCATCCACTCCAAATTCAAAAGCAATGTTTAGAAACAAACTTTCAATCATATTTTCCAAAGTATTGAAATTAGTTTTCGTAGAAAAAACAACTGTCTTTTGCAGTTATATTTCATCACTTTACATAATATTTCCTTAAATTACTTAATACGTTAACATGCACAACTAGCATAAATAAGTTTTGGAACACACTCATCACATTCTTGGTAAGCATAGAATTTGAGTAGTGGGAGGAAAAGCATGTGAAGGCACTAAGAATATGGCCAACTGGCAGTGAGCTTTAGTCTGTCCAGGATATCACTTAGAATGCTTTATAGAAGAAACAGAATACTATCGATTATTTCAGCAATTCAGTTAACTGGTAGTCTGGTAAGGGAGCTTCTTTGTATTATGTTCTAACAAGATGACACTTTAAACTGCTACAACTGAAACAATTGATCCAATTGATCCACTTAGTTGCCATCTCTAGGCAGTATTGATTTTTATCAGTGAGTTTAGAATTTTACATTTCCTTTTCCTTTTTTTTTGAGGAAGATCAGCCCTGAGCTAACTGCTGCCCAAACTCCTCTTTTTGCTGAGGAAGGCTGGCCCTGAGTTAACATCTGTGCCCATCTTCCTCTACTTTATATGAGGCATGCCTACCACAGCATGTCTTGCCAAGCAGTGCAATGCCCGCACCTGGGATCCTAACCGGCCAACCCTGGGCTGCCAAAGTGGAACATGCGCACTTAACCGCTGTGCCACCAGGCTGGCCCCTACATTTTATTTTCATTTTTACTGGAATTAAGAAAATTAACTGGATCTCTTTGAATTTTAAGTGAGCTTCAAAGAACTCATGTATTACTTTCCTCATCCTTTTCTTTCTTTCTTTTTTTTTTTTGAGGAAGATTAGCCCCTAGCTAATATCCACTGCCAATCCTCCTCTTTTTGCTGAGGAAATTGGCCCAGAGCTAACATCCATGCCCACCCTCCTCTATTTTATATGTGGGATGCCTGCCACACCATAGCTTGATAAAGTAGTGTGTAGGTTCACACCTGGGATCCAAACCGGCGGACCCCAGGCTGCCGAAGTGGAACACATGAATGTAATCACTGCACCACTGAGCCCCTCATCCTTTTCTTAAAGATGCCCTCCCAAAAGGTAAGTAACTTAAAATGTACCTGGCACATAATTTCAATCTAGTCAAATCATAGACTATTTCTCTTATAATAAAGGAGCATTGGTTTTGTCCCTCAGAATGTGTTACTTATTTGGGAGATGGGCATGGTCATGGGCATCCTCTCTTGGTGTCTGCTTGCATCACTAATTAACCTTAAATGGATATGAAGCCCTTCCCTCATATACTGTGATTCAGAGTTCTAGATGTCCCTTAGTTCCACCAAAAAAGAAATTTGCATTTTTTTTCTGGTTTTCTTTTTTCTTTTGGGATGATTTTCAAAAAGTTAAAGTAGAAAATTCCATTTTTACCCCACCATTTTTAACAACTTTTTTGATGAGGAAGATTTGTCCTGAGCTAACATCTGTGACAAACTTTCTTCTACTTTGTATGTGGGTTACTGCCACAGCATGGACGATGAGTGGTGTAGGTCTGCGCCTGGGTTCTGAACCTGCAAACCTGGGCCGCAGAAGTGGAGCGTGCGGAACTTAACAACTTTGCCATGGAGCCAGCCCCCTACTCTGCCATTTTAAAACCAGATTTCTCAATCAAATCTTTGCGAGAACAGCTAAATTTAAAGAAATTTAAATAAACATCTAAAATCAAAGTCATTCTTCACACACACAAAGTTTTCATAATTTCTTTGGAAATTAAATCTTCATACTTGATGCACATTATTTCAAAGATCACTGACGTAATGATCTATTCAGGAATCCCAAGCCTCAAGTGAACAGCGAGGTATGAGAAGAAACACTTTTTGGTTAAAATACAAATAATAGAGACTACCTTAACATACTGTTTTGTTTTGGAATAATTTATGATTTACAACTCTGATGTTTTCTATTATAAATTTCCACATTTTCTTTTAGTATTATTTTCCTTAATTCTGAAAAACTTCCTTCACAATTTCTTATAATGCAAGTGTTAGTGATAAATTCTTTAAGTTTTCTTTTATTTGAAAATGTATTTGTTTTTCCTTCATTAATGAAGGCTGGATATCAGATTTTTTCTAGCACTTAAAAATGTTTTTCTACTATCTACTGACCTCCATTGTTTCTTATGTGATATCACTGTTCATTAAATCATTTTCCCCTGATTTAATGCATTATTTTTTCTTGTTGTTTCCAAATTTTCTCTTTATCTTTAGTTTTAAGCAGCTTGATTGTGATATATCTAGCTCTGGTTTTTGTTGTTTTTATCCTGTTTGGGCTTCACTGAGTTTCATGAATCTGTAAATTTATACATCTCACCAAATATGTGGTTTTGTTTGCTGTTATTTCTTTAGATCTTTTTTCCTGCTCCATTTTCTCTTCTCTTTTTCTGGAAGTCAAATTACATTTATGTTAGATATCTGCTCATTTAAAATTTTTGTGTGTTTGTTGTTCAGATGGGATAATTTCTATTGTTCTATCTTCAAATTTCCTGACTCTTTTTTTTTCTGGCATTTCCATCATGCTGTTAAGGCCAGTCAGCAATTTATTTTATTTTAAGATATTGTATTTTTTTAATACTGGAAGTTCACTTTTGTTCATTTCATCGGTTCTCTTTTTCTGCTGAGATTTCTTTGCATTTATAACAAGCACATTTTCTTTAAATCCCTCATCATAGTTATAAAAGCTGTGTTATAAAATTTGTGAGTTTTATAGTAATCAAATATTTATAAAATCTTGAGGTTGGTCTCCACTGATTTTCTTTTCTTTTAGAATTGGTCATTTCCTCGATTCTTCATATTTTGAGTATTTTGGATTGTACATTAAAACTGGATATCCTATCTTGTGGAGACTCAGGATTTCATTTTTTTTTATGTTTTTCTAAAGAGTATTATTACTGTTTTTAAAACAGATAGTTAATGTGGTTGAACTAGTAATGAGAACAATGTCTCCCCTGTGGTGGATGACAGGTCAGATCTCCGTTCAGTTCTTTTCCCTTAGCGTGACTCTTTGCAGTCTGTCTCATGCATGTGTAGTGCAGGGGGCAGTCTGAGACTTGGTAAGACACTATTCATAGTATTTGGGGACCTCCCTCCCTGGCTCTCTTCTTTCTGTCATTTGTCTCTTTACTTTTCAGTGTCTGTGGTTACCTAGAACTCCTTCCCCTGGTTTTTCAAGCCAGTTAGACTACACACTTTCTATGGGAGTATTATCCACAAAGCTAGCACAAATGGCGGCCTGCCCTCAGGCTAAAAGCCATTAAAAGAAAATGGAATCTCGCCTAGTACCTTAATTTTTTTTCCAACTGCCAAATCTGCTCTAGTTGCTGCTTGCATTTGGTCACAATCCAGTGCCTTAAAATATTCTGTTAAACGTTTTGTCCAGAGTAGTGTTATCTGTGCAACGGTTGCTCTGATAAGTAATGCTTGGCCATTACTGGAAGCTGAACCCATTCTCTCTTATATGTATTCATATGGTACACGTGAGAAGACAAAGTAGTCACATGAATACTCAAGAATACCAAGATGAGTTGCTCTCTAGGTTTGGCTTCAGAGAAAAATACAGGAGGTGGTTTGATTCTTATAGTTGCTTGATATTTCTGTCTAAGTAGAAAATTAAGGGGAGAGAGAATCCTATGATTGGTCTTCAAAATAAAGCAGAAAAAGTAGACTATATTTGTAGAAAAGAAGTATGAAAACAGATATGTTGGTTTTCTAGAGTAGTAACAACATATTGTCAAATGTGTTTTGATATGCATAGATAATCCCAAAGGCATATAATTTAGTGAACAAAATTGTAAATTAAACATATATATGCACATATCCGTGTGTGTGTGGAGAGACAGAATGTTAAGGTACATATTCTTCATGTTCTCAGCATTTAGTTGAAAATGCGTGGGGCAATACTCTAATCACAACTTACCTGTTCCTTATCTTTGAGCGTATCCTACCACATCTTGGTTTAGAAAAATGTGTACTTCAGCCTTAAAAAGCAAGGACTTTTTAAATGGGATTTACTCTACATGGATCACTAGGTAACTGAAAGACTTATAATTTAGCAAACGATAGTAATTATTACTTAGTGTATTACTGTGTTTAACTGTATGTGCTGTAAACGAAGAACCATACATGTAGTAGCATAAATTTTCTCCAATAAGTTAGTAATACTGGCAAGCATAAATATATTATTAGATTCTACTCCTTCCACTGCTAATAAATTACTAATGGTTGCTGTAAAGGACTAATTTCAGTTTTCTTTAATATTAAGTTTTTCTAACACACTGATTCCTAAGTGTAAGGGGTTATTTCATGTGGTTAACTTGAGTAGAGGTACGAAAGTAGGCAGTAATTGTATTTCTTGGATTACTGACAAATTCAGAAAAATTGCAGATACAAGTAATATTTTTTTCTCCTACATTTTTATATAATCATTTGAGTATTGTCTCCATCAAAATAGCTAATGGTGTTTCATAATAATCAGCAAGCTCATTTCTGCTAGTTATTCAGGTTCAAAATCTGAGTAATTTCTGACTCTTCCTTCATTCTCACAATCAACGCAGTCACAGCCTCATAATGTTCTCCATATTTGTTCTTCCCTTTTGATTATTATTGAAATTGACCTAGCTCTGATGTATAATGCCTCATGCTTGTATTACCACTATAGATTTATCACGACTTTCTTTGTTATCAATATCTTCACCTCCCCTCTATCCTGTACACTGCTGCTACTAATAGTAGTCCTAAATATTACTAATAGTCTTAAAATATTGCCTTTTAATGTTAATTGCTCGGTCATTAATACTTGATGGTTCATTATTCTGTAGAGCTTAAACTCCTTACCCTGGTGGGAAATATCCTTCCAGCTTGAGCCATCTGTTTCACCAGTCAAGTCTACTCATTACTCCCAAGCATGACATGGGATACACGTTGCTGCAGGGTAGGGGCACTATAGTTATTTTTAAAATTTTAATGTTTTAAGACTCTATCTTGCAGTTTTTTTCATAATCCAGTGTAGGTAAAGATTACCTGGTATATTCCTAGGCTCCATCCACAAAGATTCTGACCCAGGAGAAATATTGTTTCTCTGTCCATTTGTTAACCATACTTATCCTCCAAAGATACATATTTTATCTTTTAGTATGAAGCCTTCAGGATTACTCCAGTCAAGTAAACATCTCTCTATAACGTTCATTCATTCAGCTCTCAGAGAGGATTACCATCTTTTTTAGAATAGCCATCCCACTCCTTTCTATCCCCTTAACCTGCTTTATTTTCCTCCACAGCACTTATAACTGCTTGATATTACAGTATATATATTAGTCTATATTTTTTTGTGAGGAGGATTGGCCCTGAGCTAACATCTCTTGCCAATCTTCCTCTTTTTGCTTGAGGAAGATCGTCCCTGAGCTAACATCTGTGCCAATCTTCCTCTATTTTGTATGTGGGATACCATCACAGTATGGCTTGATGAGCTGTGTGTTGGTCCATGCTTGGGATCCGAACCTGCAAACCCCAGGCCATGGAGGCAGAGCATGCAAACTTAACCATTACGCCACTGGGCCGGCCCCTATTAGTCTATTTTCTTATTGATTGTTTTCCCCACTTGAAAATCAGCTTCATAAAGGTAGAGACATTGTGCTGTTCACTCTCACAGTATCATCAGAGCCAAGAGCAGCATAGTAGGTACTCAGTAAATATTGTTGAACAAATTAATTTGACAGCATATGGGCCTTTTATTGTTAATTGTCTTTTCATGAATGTTCCTGATGACCCAACAATATGGCATGTTCTTGAGGGGAGGGCTTCCTTCATATTTCTTTTTATTTTACTTTCTAGTACCTAATCCAGTGGTTTGCACAATAAAAACATGCACAGATTTGTTGATATATATTGTTCTACTGACAAGGGTCTGAAAATGATATTAATTGATAACTGATTGAAGTTTTATTCTTTAAGTAATTATGTGGAAGGCAGAATAACACCACCCCCCCAAAGATGTCCATGTCCTCATCACCAGAACCCGTTAATATGTTACTTTGTATGACAAAAGGGACTTTATAGATGTGATTAAGGTTAAGGACCCTGGGATGGGGAGAATATTCTGCATTATCCAAGTAGGTCCAATCTAATCTCATGAATCCTTAAAATTGAAGGACTATTCCCAGCTACAGAGAACCAGAGAGATGGTAGCGTGAGAAGGACTAAGCTTGCTGTTTCTGCCTTTGAAAGTGGAGAAGGAGGGCCATGAACCAAGGAATGTGGGTGGCTTCTAGAAGCTAGAGAAGACAAAGAAATAAATTCTCCCCTAAAGCCTTCAGGAAGAAATGGAGCTCTGCTGGTGCCTTGATTTTAGTTCAGTGAGATCCACGTTGGACTTATGATCTACAGAGATTGTTTTAAGTCACGAAGTTTATGATAATTTGTTATGGCAGGATAGAAAATGAATGTAAACAATTACAACAATAAAAAGCACTTCTTTCCATATGAGAAATGAAGCAGATTTGTGCAGCGCTAGGGAATTTTCCATATACGCTCAATTATAAGATAATTTTGAATAATAGGAATTTATTTTCTCAAGGATAAATTTTTTTTTTAAAAAAAGAAAGCCTATGGCTAACTTAAATATAAAAAATTGTCTAAATAGAAGTTAGATAAACAAAAGCCTACTTATATTATTGACTGAAAATATTTAATAAATTAATTACACATATATATTTAAAACCACATATTTAGAAATGCTGTATTCTCCCTCTCTCACGTTTCATGAAACAATTTTATTCACACTCCATTGGGAAATTTAACATCAGTTATCATCACTAAAGTTTCTTCTTGAGTGACTTAGCACAGTTTTCCAGAGCACAACATATTCACTTCTGCCTAAGATATTTTAGAGAAAACACTTTTTGACTCTACATATGATGCTGTCACTAGAAATGTATTCTAAGACATAGAGTGTATCTGTTATTCATCACTTCTGTGCCATAATCGTTTATATATTTGCCTTTAAAGTAGTCTTTAAAAGTCCTGTTTACAATGGCATCTAAAATTTGGAATTGTGAGGTCATTTACCTTCTCCACAATCATTTTAAATTTAGTATTAATTTTTTTTGCCTCTCTTTTTTCCTACCAATTCTGCCTGGTAATTTTTATTAACATCCAAAACTAGCATTAATTGGGGTTATTTTAGACTAATGTATCTTCCTCAAGTAGTTGTTCAAAACAAAGTAATTGAGAAGGATCCTGTAATATTAGAGAGGATCTATAAGGATTTCTTCTATGAGATAAAGTTTTGGAGATAAAAATTCAACTTATATTCAGGAAGATAAATAATTTAATTCCTTTTACTTGGTTTTCTTCACTTTTTATGGATTCTTTTTTATGTTAACACAGATATTTCGACAATATCCTACTTAATTGCTATCTTCTATTTTTTCCAATCACCTATTAATGAACCTGATTAATTTAAACTGATTCTAATTTCTAACAATGAACAATGATGATGCAATAAATATGGCTTTGCATATATCATTACATGTTTGCGTGAGTATTTCTACAGGATAAATTCCTAGAAATAGAACTGCTATGTGAAAGGGAACAGGCATGACAAATTTTAGAACTATTGCCAAATTGACCTACAGAATATAAAGAAATGTATTTTGCCATGCATAATGGCATGAAAATGTGCTTCTCATATCTCTGATGGTAGGGAGTGTAATTGACCTGTGGTCCAGCTGCAGCACTTTGAAATCCATCACTGTGCTTGGTCTGTTCAGAGGCTACTCTTACTGGTTGCTCCTAGCCAGTAAATAATCGAGCACAGCATAGATACTAAGATAAATCCATTTCTGAGACATTCAGGACTGCTCTGATGGGGGACTTTAGCTCAAGGACTCCCCAGTGACCTTGCAGAAGTCTCTTAAAACTACAGTGCAGTCTAGAATGCCTTCACCCAACCTTCATTTCTTTCTTCTTTATCTTTCTTTTTCATTCACAAAGCCACATGCATGTGTAGGACTATGAACATACCTAGGGCTTTGCACATGCCCAGAAACATCTGAGAAGGCCCTAAGCTTTCACTTCTCACCAACCTTGAGGCTTTAAGAAAGCAGAAAGTGAAAGCTAAGATGAAGTTGTAAACTGCCTGGCTAAGTGTTTAAGACATGCCCCAACACACACACACAGAGCTCTTCTGCAAAGAATAGGAGATTTATTGGTCCCAGGTATCTAAGAAAATCTTTATATAATAACTAGCTGCCTTGTAAGCAACCTGAGCAAAAACGTCAGAAGTCACACATGACAAAGAATACAGACTTTACAGTTTAGAAACTCCACTAAAAAAACAAACAACAAAAAATGAGATACCACTAGACACATTAGAATGCCCAAAATCCAGAACACTGACAACACCAAATGCTGGCAAGGAGCTAGAGGAGAATTTGACTTGAATATTTCTCAAATAATATTACTGAAAACGTCCAGGTTTCAATAAAAATTGCAACATATGCAAAGAAGTAAGAAAGTATGGCTGATACATAAGAAAAGAAACAGTCAACAGGAATTGTGTCTGAGGAAGCTCCAATGTTGCACTTACTAACCAACACTTTGAAACAGATACTTTTCAACACATTCAAAAAACTAAAGGAAATGAAGCCTAAAGAACTAAGGAAAATATGAGAATGATGTCACCAAATAGAGAATATAAACAAAGAAATATAAAGTATTTTTTAAAAGAATGAAATAGAGGGTTTGCCCTTGGCCTAGTGCTTAAGTTCAGTATACTCCACTCTGGTGGCCCAGGTTAGGTTCTCGGGCATGGACCTGCACCACTCATTGGTGGTCATGTTGTGGAGGTTACCCACATACAAAATAGAGGATGACTGGCACAGATGTTTGCTCAGGATGAATCTCTCTCAGCAAAATAATAACAATAATAATAATAATGAAATGACAATTCTAAATTTGAAAAAATAAAATAACTGAAACGAAAAATTCACTAACAGGGCTCAACAGCAGATTTAAGGAAGCAAAAGAAAGAATCAGCAAATTTAAAGATAGTTCAATTGAAATTATCCAATCTGAGGAAAAGAAAGTGTTGGACACATGTGACTCAAGAGAAAATCAAATGACCATTTCTGGCTTTGAAGATACAAGGGGGCATTAAAACTACAAACCAATATCCCTTATGAACACAGAACGAAAATCCTCAACAAAATATTAGCAAACCAAATCCACCAACATATGAAAAGGATCATATGGGAGTGAGGTCAGCAAATGGTGGAGCAGCAAACAGCAATTCCTTCACAGAAACTTTGAAAAACAAGCAGGAACTGTCAGAACCAATTTTGTTAGAACCCTGGAAAACAGCCAAAGTTTTACAGCAAACAAGTGAACATTAACTCAACAAAAAGGCAATTTAAAAATGGTAGGAAATCTTTTTGGCATTTTCACTTGCCCTTACTCCACCCTCTCCTTGGCTCAGCAGTTTCAGGCTCTTGTTACTGGTTCTAGAGAGAGAAGAGTTGACCTTATTTGCAAATTATAGTGTTTATCTGTTCTAATCTGCCTGGGACTACCCAAAAGACTGACACAGGCTGCCATTTCTTTTGTGCCTGAATAAAACTCACTCAGGGCAGAAAAATGGCAGGCATTGCTCAAAAATATTGTAAGCCTAAAGAAAAATCCACACCCAACTGGGGCCATAGATTATGGTTGAGCATAAAATAGACCACCTACAGCCTGGCAGGAAAATCTGGAGAGAGAGTTGCTTTGGGAAATAAAGACATTCAAAAGCACATATGTACACTGAGGAATTTAGAAAGCCACATGCATGTTCCAAGACAAGGTACAGGCTCAGAAAAGAGAATTAGAGGATTCAGCTAAATTTTCTGGCAGTATATAAAAAAGATCATCTTTCCTCTAGTTTCCAATGACATGTTCCTCATTTCCTTCTGAGCCCTCACCAGAAGTGCCTTTAATGTTCATATTTCCACCAACATTCTGTTTATGATGACAGGCAATGTGTATATTCCCTAAGATGATACAGGCTTTCTCCACCATGTTTCTCATTTCCTCCTGAGCCCTCTCTGGCAGAATCTTTAACATCCTTATTTCTATCAAAATTCTGTTCGAGGAAAGTTAAGCTTTTTCTATCATGTTCCTCAAATTTCTTCCAGCCTCTACCCGTAACTCAACCCAAAGCCACTTCCACAGTTTTAGTGTTTGGTACAGCAGCATCCCATTTCCTGGTACAAAAATCTTTATGAGTTTCCTATGGCTTCTATAACAAATTACCCCAAACTGCATGGATTATTCAAGAATAGACAAATGCACCCTATCACAGTTCTGGGGGCCATAAATCCAAAATCAAGGCATCAGCAGGGCCATGCTGTCTCTGGAGGATCTAGGAAACAATCTGTTCCTTGCCTCTTCCAGCTTCTGGTGGCTGACAGCATTCCTTTGCTTGTGGCCATATCATTCCAATGGAATCTCACTCTACCTCTCTTTTATAAGAACACTGGTGATGGCATTTATGGCCCACCTGGAAAACCCAGGATGCTCTCGTCATCTCAGGATTGCTAACTTAATCACATCTGCAAAGACCCTTTTTCTAAATAAGGTAACACTTACGCGTTCCAGGAATTAGAATCTGCTGACTTTGGGGCTACCATTCAACCTACTACTGTCTTTAAAAGGGGATTCACCTTTAATTAAAGAGAAATTATAAAGCAAACTCTTGGCCCTATAGTCATTTGACCTATTCAGTTACTCTGTTGTAACTAGCTGTTTCTGAGTTGATAGCTGAAAGGTACAAATTATTTATAATGCATGGATATAAACAAAAAACCATTTACTGACTATTAAAATTGAGAAAAAATTTAAAATAAGATTAATCTGGCCTATTATGTGCTCTTAATTTTATGTAACAAATCTCTATTTACTGAATTGAATGTTTGTTAATTTAACGTTTTTGGCATTCAATAAAGTTCTCTTATTGTCAAGTTGTTCTACTACAGTTCCTGTCTTTATCCATATGAAATGTAAATATTCAAGGTTTATTGATAATTTTGAGAAGTCATAAAATATGGCCAGTGTAAAAGATAGTAATAGTTCATATGTTGTCCCTATTGTTCATCGTTTCAGATTTATATAAACTCAGTCTGGTTCTTTTCCCTTTCTTCTTGTCTATCTTAAACTGATTTTTTTTGGTTTCATATACAATAAAACTTCAGTGACTTGTGATTGTTGAAATAGTTGTTAAAATTGCTATCTCCCTGCTATTTATACCTGTTGATATGAAGCTTGAATTAAATAAGAAAAAGCTTATGATAGCCTCTAAACTTAAAATAAAACAGGAAGTTTGTTAAATTTTGACAGATACAGAGCCAGAATTTATGGATTTTCTGCTAGTGCCAGGACACTGGCATTTTCTCAGGTCATTTCCATCATCTTATTGCTGAATAACAGACATCAGAACTTTACTTAAGTTCTATTTGATAGAAAGCTATCGTCACCTAGGAACCAGGAGAGCCACAAAAATTGAAGAGCGGAGCAGGAAAGTGTCGTACAGGACAGGAAAATGTTATGCAAGGCAGGGTAGCTCACATTGGAAAATGTAGGGTGGGTTCAAACCAAAGAGAATAAAGAAGGTTTGTAAAAGTCCAGGAGGTGTTGAGCAGGAACTTTTTGTAAAGGTAAAATTTAGAAAGAGAAGGAAAAGGTAGGGTGTGGGAGAGATGCCCAGGACAAGGGAGTGCTAAGCAAGTTAGAACAATGCAGAACAAAACAGGGCATGACACAGTATGTCAGGGTGAACTAGCATAAGGTGGGCAAAGCACAGGAGAGAATTGGTCAGGATAGGGTTGAAAAAGTCAAATGTGTATAGTGGTTGGAAGGATAGAGTAGAATAAGCATATTGTAAAGTTAAGTGTAAAGCCGTTTGTGGTAGGGCACAAACATACCTGACAGAGAATTGAAAGGCTATACAGGATAGAGCAGGATGAGCACAGAAGGCTCAGGTAAGGTGAGGTGAGGCAGGGAAGGGCAGTAAATAAGGTGAGACTGTTAATAAATCTTGAGTACATGATGAAACTAAAAAGAGAAGTTTCCCATTAACTGATTAATAAGAATTTTGTGGAATATAGCTGTAATCGATATGAGTTTTCAATATTGGTAGCACATAGTCAGCAGGTCTAAATATTGATTATCCCAAATTCTAAGAGTCCTACATCAAGATGCTCATCAATACTCACGTTACCAATCACAGAATTTTGTTTTACCAATTTTCCTTAAACCTATAAAATTTGTTTTAATAGTATACCATAAATAAATCAATGCCTATTATCATAACTAGTCTCCATGTATTCATAATTTAATAGTGTTTCTTAACTTGAGTGTTAAGAATCACATATGGAATTTGTGGAAATGTATATTCTAAGGTTCCTCCTGTAATAACATAACAACAGGTGTGATGAGGTTGGTGCTATATTATTCTCACTATATTTTTGCAATCAGGAAAAGTGAAAACTCATACTGTTGTGCAAAGGTCTAGGAGGAGCCATTAATATCACTTCTGTCATTAGCTACATCTGTTCCAAAGGAAAGAATGTTCTTCCCTGAGATAGAGGGTGGGAGAACAGGAATATATTTAGTGGGTGCAATTCCCTCTTTCCAATTAGTAGATATATTTTGCTCTTTTTTAACATGCCTAGCATTTGAGTGTACAACTTAGTATAAACCATAAATGTAGGCTACTGCCTTGGTTAAGGACTAGATCATCTCTTCCTTGGACTATTGCAAAAATGTTCTAAGTGGTCTCCCAGAGTATTAGCCCTCTCCAATCTGTTCTCCATAGCACTACTCTGTGTAAAACTTTCAGTAGCTCCCAGTGCCTACAGGATAATCAAAACACCTTAGAATGGAATGGAAGAGCTCCATTCTAGATGGCTAGTTATGCCCCCAAATCTAATCTTCCCTTCTTCTTGGCCAAATGGCCACACATTCAGCTGGAATCTACATTTCCCATCCTCCTTTGCAGTTAGGTGTAACCATATGACTAAGCTCAGGCCAATGGAATGTGAATGTAAGTAATGTATGCAAGATCAGAATCATTTCCACCTGAAAGACAAATTAATTTCTTTGGATTTTGATTTTTTATCCTTCCCAAAGGCTAGTTTGAACCTGTGGACAAGATCAACACCTTAGGAGAGGGTGGAGCAACAAGAAGGAAGGAAAAACTTTTTTCTTCTCTCTATCCACCCATTCTGGAATTGAGAGATTAACAGACATAAATCTGGTATTGTGAATACCACTGTGGAATCTACTGCAATTGTGGATGTCTTTGTTAGAGTAGTGTAACCTTTAAACTAACTAATGCATTAACTGTTTTCTGATGCTCTTCCTTATTTATCTGTGTCTGGCTCACAATATGCTTCTTGAATGAATGAATAGTGACGCACTAAGATTGACCCATCATGTGGGGGCAGGCATGTGCTGCTGAATATATAAAAACAAATATTACCTGCTTTATCTTGTTACATTCAATTCTTATTTCTAGTTTATACTTCAATTAATGTAGATCTTTTTGTACGATCACCATTTTTTCATAAGATTTTTGTTAGGGGTTCAGCTTCCATAAAAATAGATTTGGCAGTACGACCAAGAGTATTAATCTATCCCCATTCTCCTGCCACAATCTGTCTAATGGTATCATTGGATTTATATCCTCTGTGTCAACTACAAGGTCTGTAGGAGGTCCTAGTTAAGATGAAAGTAAACAGATTACGTCACTCTTACCCATTTATACTCTGAAATGAATTAGTCTTGATATTACCTTAAAATACTACAGTTGAGGTTTATAAGCTCCAAATAATAAGGAATATGACAGGAAGATCTGATTAGATGGAAAGTCAGAAATAGCAGTGCAGGCCATGCAGCAGTGCTGGGAGAGCATAGATCTAGTCAGGTCCCAACTCTGTCTTTGTCACCAAGTACTGCATGTCTGAAATTTCTATATAACAAGTATTCACTAATTCTTATCACTTGTATATGCTCAGATTGAAAGTTATTAGTTACTGGTTGGTTGAAATTTTTCTTTATTTAAGAATAATATTCAATCTTTGGAATATTATCTCACAGGCTTTACCATATTATAAGTGAGCCAAGAGAAAAAATTAAAAAAGTAAAAATATGATGGCAATTAAATATAGAAGAAAAAGAAAAGTGTTTGCTAGACATTGGTTGATTATATCTTGAGTTTAAAAAGAAATATATTTTAGTTACATTAAAAATATGAAAAAAGAACTGTAATAACATTGTCAGGAAGATCACAAGCAATTTACAATGTTGATTCAGTACCATGTCAAAAAGTGAAAAAGATGAATACATTTTAAGAAACAAATATTTCTTATTTTCATTCTGAAACTGAAGAGTAAAATTATATTTGCAGTTCGAGTAAAAATTGCTCTGACCTCTTCCATGAGTCAGTGTATTAGATAGTAAAAGGATTGACTTCAAGCCATTTTTTTGACCACTGGCAAGTTACTAAATAAAAATAAAATGATTGCCCATAATAAAATTGTTATTCTCTTTAACGGATCTTGACCTTTCCATACTACAAAGGAAGTCTTGCTGGTGAATTTTCAAAATATATTATGGGCCACTGATTTTATTCATCTGAAGTTAGCATTAAAAACCTCATTATGAGATGATAAATGATAGGCAGTTGGCAAGCTCACCAATAAGTAATTTTTACTGCCTATTTTAAGTGGAATAACAAGTCACAAATATCTTCCTAGAGATGTCAGAGCCTGTTGGTCATTAACTTAAGTATTCAAATCTAGTCCTCTTCCATGGAGTTGCTCATCGCTGAAATCCCTCTTCTTGTTTCAGTTCTGCCACAAGAACTCTTGAGTGTTTGTACCAACCTACAGTTGTCCTTGCCCAGATCTTACCCATGAGATCTACTGAAGATCAGTGAGCTTGATAAGCATCACAATATCAGTATAAAGAGGAAAGATTTAGGTCTTCTTCTTTCTTTGGTATCCTCAACTCCACGTAGCCTTTAATTTAGACATATTCTATCACATCAAGAAGAGAAACAAGGGGCTGGCCCCATGGCCGAGTGGTTAAGTTCGCGTGCTCTGCTGCAGGTGGCCCAGTTTTTCGTTGGTTTGGATCCTGGGCGCGGACACGGCACTGCTCATCAAACCACGCTGAGGCAGCATCCCACATGCCACAACTAGAACGACCCGCAACGAAGAATATACAACTATGTACTGCGTGGCTTTGGGGAGAAAAAGGAAAAAAATAAAATCTTTAAAAAAGAAAAGAGAAGAGAAACAAATAGTGGCAATCCTCTTTCTCCACCCCAAACCCTTGAATGGTCAACATCATCACAATGGGAACTACTCCTGGCCTAGCTATCCAATAGCCTGCTGTTCACTAAAAAGAATCCTCAGATTTAATCAGTACAATCTAATCCATTTACCACAGACATACTACCATTATTCCATCCGTAACTTTATTTCTTTTGCCAGGAATGCCATTCTTTCCCATTCTACCTACATATCTTATATCAACTCAATTCCCACCTCTTCTATTGAAATTTTCTCTTCTATTGAATTTTCCTTGAAAATATAAATTATCAATATCTTCCTTCTTTGAGATTTACAGTCTTCACCACTCATGCAGCATGGTTTGCATATTTATCTTCTGATAACTAAGTGTTTTACATTAACTAATTCTGTCTTCCAACTACATTGTTTCTGTGTATTTCTAAGTCCTCCATAGTATGTAGCACAATGTTCAGCTGATTGACACTCTTGTCACATGATAATCTATTACCACAGAGCATCCAGAATAATCTTTTTGAAAGCATATACCAAATTATTTTGCTTTCCTGCTTTAAAAACCTCCAATGACTTTCCATCACAGGCACAATAAAATCAAATCTTCCTATCATGACCTATAATATCCTGTGTGATCCAAGTGGAAAATGACATTAAGGATCAGCCTTAATTAACTTTAATCCTATGATTAGGACTTCTCTACCAACTTTCCTTCCAATCAAGACTTAACTGTACAGTGTACCATTCAAATGGAGCCCAGCTCAGCTTGTTGCCACACTCAGAGTAGTATGACCAATAAACTCATAGAGTGTTATTTTACCAGTTACCTTCATTCAAAATATTTATTGAACACCAACTATATGCTAGGCTCTGTTCTAGATAGTGGGATACAGTAATAAAGAAGAAAATGTCCCTGACTTCTTGGTTCATTCTAATTAGAGTGACCAACTATCCTGGTTTAAGTGGGAGAAAGGTGTCCTGGGATGTGGGACTTAGAGTGCTAAAGCTTAGAAAATCTCAGTGCTAAAACCTGGGATGAGTTGATCACTGTAATTCTAATGGAGGAAATAGGCAATAAATATATACAAACAGAGAAAACATCTAATAAATATCTGTTGAATCAATAAATCAATACTGATTGGTTAAGAAGAAAAGAAGCCTTTACATATTTCTTAAAACCTCAATTAATAATCCTGAATACCACTTTGTAGTTTTCACATGAATTTACAACATGTATCACTGCATAACAAATTATCCCAAAACTTACTGGGCTAAAAAACAAGCATTTGTCTTCTCATGGTTTCTGAGAGTCAGGAGCCATCTAGGAGTGGTTTAGCTTCATGCTTCTGGTTCAGGATGTCATGAGGTTGCTGTCCAGATGGCAGCTGGGGCTACAATCATTAGAAGTCTTGACTGGGGCTGTAAGATCTTCTACTACGCTCACTTTCTCACTTATATGGTTGTTGGAAGGCCTTAGTTGTTCACAGGTTGCTAGTCAGAGGCCTTGGTTACCCACCATGTGAGTCTCTCTATAGGCTGCCTGAGTATTCTCAGATGGCTTCTTCCAGAGCCAGTGATCATAGAGAACCCCCAAGATGGAAGCCCTCAGTCTTTTTATAACCTAATATAGGAAACAATATACCATGTACCATCATTTCTGTCATATTTTATTGGTGACACAGATCAAACATGATCAAGTGTGGGAGGGGACTATATAAAGGTATATTTACTGGGAGATGAGGTTTATTAAGGGCCAATTTGGAGGCTGGCTAACACACCTTGCTTCTATCCCTGATGATCTTTGCTTCTTACTGTAAACCAGTAGTTTTAAAATTTAGTAGGCTAAAAAAATCCTCTTTTCAAAATATAGAATGTCAGGGCCCATTCTTAAAGATTTTGATTCAGTATATTAGGGTACAGCACTTTCATGAAGCACACTTGGCATTTCTGATATAGACTGTGTGAAGACCACACATTGAAAACAGTACTCAGAGCATGCCCCTAGAACATTTCTACTAGTTCTACAGGATTAAATTACCTCTTACACGATGATGACTTCCAGATATATTTTTTTTCTATTCTAGCTTCAGCATCGTTTCATAGAGATGTTTCATAGGTAGCACAAATCCATTCCTTCTATTCCCTGCCCACACCATTCCATAGTTGCAACGATCCCTGAAATCCTGAATTTGATTAATAGAAATATCATTTTTTTCAATAGCTCAAGTGAAAACTCCTTTGCTAAAATCCCTCATACCAACACATCACAAAGTCTGTTGATTCTATTTTCTTATTATTTTTCTACTAGTCTTCTCCTTTTCCCTTGCCAATGCCTTAGTTCAGGCACTTATCATTTCATGCTGGATTGCTGTCAATAACCTTTTACCTAGTTACCTACTGCCAATCCTACCCTTTTCCAATCTATTCTCTATACCGCTGCCAGAACTTTTTTCTAGAATGCTAATTTGATCATCTTATTTCCTGCTTAAAACCATTCAATGTTTCCCATTACTTTCTGGATAAAATACAAACTTTATATATAGAAGGTTCTTTTTTACCAAGCCTCTGCCAAAATCTCCAGTTTTTCCTTGTGACATTCCACCAGTTCTCCAATAACCATAACAGAACTATGTGAAGTTACAGAATTCAGTGCAATATCTCAAGTCTCCCTGATCTTTCGAAATCTGTAAATTCTTATTCCTCCTGGGACTCAGTTCAGGTATCATTTCTTCCAGAAATCTTTTACTATGGTCTTCCACAAAAAATAACACCTTCCTTTTAATCCCTTTCTTTGAATTTGTAGTTTCTTAATTGAGCGCCTTTTAATTGAAGAGTAAATGTTCCATAAAATCTTGATTATTGATTGATGATTATGATATGTGAATTATTATCAGGGAATATAAGATGAATTTTTAAAAAATATTTTATTGAGGTCATATTGGCTTATAATATTGTGTAAATTTCAGATGTATATTATTATATATCAGTTCCTGTATAGACCGCATCATGTTCTCCATCAATAGGTAGTTTTTATCCATCACCATACATATGTGCCCCTTTACTACTTTCGCCCTCCCCGCCTTCCCCTCTGGTAACCCCTAATCTGTTCTCCTTATCTATGTGTTTGCTTATATTCCACTTATGAATAAAATCATATGGCGTTTCTTTTCTCTGTCTGGTTTATGCCGCTTAGCATAATACCCTAAGAAGAACTTTTGATTTAGGTTAATGATGCATCTTCTTTGATTCTGCACTTAGAACCACAGAACAAGGAAATGGCAGACATGAAAATGACCTCAAGCTCAGATAACATCTAGTTTTGGTCTTATCTTCATGTTGCACATAAGAAAACTCTGATTTGGAACAATTAGCCTGGTTCAAAATCCATAGCAAGTTAGTGAGAAGATGGGACTAGAAAATATTCACATAGACAGCATATGCGTATGGAGTATGAGGCATAAAAAAAATCCATATCCGTATGCATCCATAGTAGAAGACCAGCTTTCACTTAACCTGGGATTCAGATATATTTGAGCATACCTGGTAATGATTGGTGAGCAAGCTTGAAAAGATATAATTTGCACAAATTTATGAGGGGTTTTGTTTTTGAGTGTGTGTGTGTGTGCGTGTGTGTGTCTGGCTAAATGAAAGAAAAGGGAGATGGAGGTGATATACCATTTGTTTGAAAAACTGGTCCCTTGACCTTGCCCTGCGAGTTAGCATTTGAGCCTTGTAGAGAAATGGGCTTTAGGCAACAGCTCAAGCAGCTGTTTACTAGGGAGACTCTGTGAAATATGGGGAATCAGTAATACTATTTCAGGGCCTGGATGACAAAGCATAACACATATCAGAAGGAAGGACGTTTTCCAATTTCTGCAAGGAGCATGACATAGCTTTGACTCCTTCAGGATTCCAAAGGGCAATGTATCACTTTAGCACCCCAAGGGCTTGCAGTTGGGAAAGAATTAGGAGATGGTTCCCTGCCATTCATACTGTGGATTTGGGAAAAAGACACCATCAGTTCAGGCTGCAATAACAAACACCATAGATTGGGTGGCTTAAACAATAAACCTTTATTTCTCATAGTTCTGAAGGCTGAGAAGTGCAAGATCAAGGTGCCAGTAGATCAGGTATCTGGTGAGAACTCTGGTTTGCAGATGACTGTCTTCTCATTGTATCTTCACATGGCGGAAAGTATATATAGAGGAAGCAAGCTCTCCCATGTCTCTCCATATAAGAGCACTAATCCCATCAGGAGGGCTCTAGCCACATGGCCTAATCACCTCCCAAAGTTTCATTGACAAATGCCATCACATTGAAGATTAGGGTTTCGACATCTGAATTTAGGGGGGACAAAAACATTCAGCCCATAGCAGACACCATGACCGGGTACTATCTTCAAGTTTTTTATTAGACATGGTTCAAAGACAAGGGTGGGAATATAACATGAAAATATTGCTTTTGTACATGTTTTAACACCTCAGTTTGGATAAGATTTTTAAGAGATTTGGAGGTCCTGTATCAGTAATTGAGGTCATAATCTAACAATATGGATTGTAATTATTAATTCAACAATATTGGATTGTTGGTAAGGCCTGGAGAAGCTTGAATTACAGGCCATCTCTGTGCAATCTTTGTGAACTCTAGAGCAGCATATAGTAACTTTGGTGTCTTTAACAGCAGTGACATAATTGTGACTCAGAAAAACCTGTATACAATCTTGGATTCATCTAAGATGCACTTGTTACCACTTCCTAATAAGTCAAAGATGTATTATTTTAATTGATCATCTGCTGTATGCCCATTACTTAAGACTCAGCAAAGGTTCACAGTTACCATAAAGCCATTCTTAGCTAAAAGATCCTAAATGTACATCCTTATCTCTAAGTTCCTCAAGTGCACATCCCTAGCACCACTACATGTAACAATTTATTAGACCATTTTGCACGTTTTATTATTATTATCATATTATTACTATAATTTCTTTACTCTTGGCTTTCCAATCCAACCTAAATCTTCCTTAAGGGAAATGGAGTATCCTCCACCCTATTCAATACTGTGCTTCTTTGAGAACTGCTGCATAGTTGATCATTCCTTACACATCTTGTATATTATCTGTCATACGCCCCAGTGCCCTTGTGCTTGTGATCAATCTCTACTTTTGCATCCCATCAACCTGGATGAAGAGCTCAGTCCACCATCACACCTATTGAAAAGAATCCAGTCCTATCTCAAACTCTTTTCTTAATTTGATAGTACAGAGTTCTTTCTACAGGCAAGGTAGTAAATTTGTACAAAGACAATAGTTTATAAGGTGGAGCTACAAAGCAGGTACCTACATGATACAATTGTTCTTTATTAAGAGTTTACAACTCATTCAGCTCTGAAGTCCTAATGTTCTTAAACATGGAGTAATATAATTCATCACTCACAATGGTTTCTGACATGTTGCAACGGATTTCATTTTGAGGGCATGCAAGTGTAAAGAAAGCGTATCATCATTGTAGTATACTGCCTATTATAACTAGACTGCAATTCCATTTCTCGCTGTATCTCAAAGGGGGCGACACTGGAATTTGGGTGGGAAAAGTCTTTGTTACTGGGACTCTTTGGTACCCCTGGCCAACACTCACTAAATGCTAGTGTTATGGTACACTAGTCAATGGATAGTCAAAAACACTACCAGACACTTCAAATTCCCCAATATGTGCTACTCTTTTTTGAGAATTACTGCAAAATTAGTAATTTCTGCTAGTTAATAAAGCCTATCTATCGTCAATTACTCTGTTGAGGCAACAACCAAGAGCAATGGTATTTAAATGACATTGTTTTGGTGGGAGCTACTAAAAGACATAGAAAAATATACACAGTTTCAAAAAATCTACATTAATCTGTCAACTCCTTAGCAGCATAGAAAAGCCCATCATAACTAACAAAAAACTTGAGTCGTCCTTATCATTATGCCTTTGACGCAGCCAAGGGAGTCAGTAGGGAGTTGAGTAACTCTCCAAAGATGCCAAAATGGTGTGTTGCAATGTATCTTTCCCACTTTTGCTTTTTATATGTTACATTTGAATATTATTTTTGGAGTAATTTAAATGCAATTTGAAGGACAACAATGACTCTGCTATTCATCATTCTCGGGCCAGGTTTCCTTGGATTAAGCAAACTCTAATGAATGCTATTTCATTGTTCTTCATTTAATTTATAGTCAACTTGGAACAGCTTAATGAAGTACCTAAAGAGCAAGAGATGCAGAATCTAAGCTCAAAAATCTATTTGCTATAGGCAAGACAATGTTTATCTCATGTTGCTACAGATGCCAAGGTATCAAGTCTCTGGAATAGACAGAGAAAAAAAAACTAATTTGCAGATCTGCAGGCATTATTCAAAATATAATGACCATTGGAAATTAGCATTACAAAAAGTGGAGCTGGAACACATCATTCAGAGACCAAATCTAAAAGTTACTCTTGGGTTACTTTCAAAGATGATAAATTAAAATTTCCTTGGAAAAGACACAAACTGAAATGAATTTGAGAATGTGGCCTTTCTAACCTTCTAAGATCTTCCACATCAGACCCATTTGGTCTGAAGAATGCTGAATGAATCATCATTGTATTTGTAATATGCATCACCCAGACTTCAGTAGACTATAATAAACATTCTGTATATGTGTATATAATTTGCAACAAAAGTAAACATAGCATGCCTCATGGCCTTGCAATGAAATTAGCCTTGTTGACTCATGTCCAGAGGGGATCAATACATGTGTATGTGTATGGGGTGGGAGAAGTGAAGTAAAATGAGAACTATTACTGACAAAATTTTCATGGAATTATATTTCTCTGCCTCAGTATGAGATATGCTATCTATGGAGGCAGCAAAAATTTTCTGAAAAATAAGAATTAAATGAGGCTATACTTTAAATAGAACAGATGGCTTTGTTTGTATACCAAGATATTCAACTGCTGAAATACTTTTTCTCCACATTGTGCAAGGAAGACATATTAGAATTTATTACTATGTGAGAGAAGACAATGTTCTGCAGATCTGAGCAAAAGTCAAAGAGAGCTGTCAAAGGTTCTAATAAAGAAGCGCTCCAAAAGTCCTCCCCTCCATAAAAGCAATGAGAACACTGGAAAAAAATGGTCAAAATCAACTTTTATAAAACTCTGAAAATTAAAGGCTTACAACAATCCAAGGAGTATTTCTTCAAGAAAACCAGTTTAATCTCAGTAAAAACAGCAAGCTTTGTGGCATTTTAGCTTGACATATTGCTATCCCCCACTCCTCAGATCTGTGGGAACCTTGAAAACTAATAGCTTCACAACTATAGTAGCTGTGAAAATCAGCACTCTAGCAAACACTGGAGGGAACAGAAACAGGTTCAGAGTTCCATAAAATCCATCTCCTGATAATCGTCACTATTTGACATGTCTGGAAGCTCCTTGCATTGCCCCATTCTCAAGGTTGTCTTTAATTGACCTGAGTCAGAGCTCCCTTTGTGCAAGAAACTCTATGTTTAGGAAATTTGTTGGAAAAAAAATAGTGATAATTGTTTAACACTGCAGCTACCTGAGATAGTGATACTAGTTGGAGTTAACTAGAGGCTGACTGAAAACTTAAAAGGAAAAGCTCATAAATGAGATGCTTATAGCAGGCTTTGGAAAACTCTACATATTTTTCAGATTCTAGAAGGCTACATGGGTGTGCAAGGCTGTAGGCATGCCTAAGAAAGACCTCAGATGGTCCTAATCTCTCACCTCTAACTAACCTTAGACCTCTGAATAAGCAGGAAGTAAGACTAAGGTAGAGTCATAAACTGCAGAAGCACTGAAGGTATGTGTCAAGGATACGAAATCCTTTTGCAAAGGCTGAGAGAATTATTGGTTCATGGCATTTAAGGCAATAAATGTCCAGTTATTAGCTGATCCATGAGCTAACCAAGCAGATATTTTACTGGCTACATATGACAAATACTTTAGAGAATTAGTCCAAGAAAGTCACTAAACCAATGAAAATTAACAACAGCTAACAGCAACACCAAACCCTGGGAAGAGTGAAATTCTGATTTTCAAAGTTACCATATTGTATTATTTAAAACATTAAGTATTCAAAAAAACTAAAAGACATGCCAAAAAAACAGGAATGGATGACCCATACAAAGGAAAAAAAGCAGTTGACAGAAAAGGTCTCTGTGGAAGCCAAGATGTTGGACTTACTAGACAAAGACTTTACATCAGCTATCATAAAAATAGTCAAAGAACCAAAGAAAACCATATTTAAAGAATTAATGGAGTGTATTACAATGATGTCTCAGCAAATGGGGAATGTCAGTAAAGAGACAAAAATTATATAAAAAAAAGAACCAGATAGCAATTATGTAGCTTAAAATCATAATAACTGAAATGAAAAATTCACTAATGGAGCTCAATAACAGATTTGAACTGGTAGAAGAAAGAGTCAGGGAACTTGAAAATAGGTCAATTACGATTATACTAAGAAACAGAAAAAAGAAAGAATGAAGAATAATCTCAGAGGTCTGTAGGACACCATTGAATATATCAACATATGTATAATGGGAGTTCCAGAAGAAGAGAGAGAGATAGGGCAGAAAGAGTACTTGAAGAAATAAGTGCAAAAACTACTAAAATTTGATGAAAAACATGAATCTGCACAACTATGTGGTTCAATGCTCAACCAGTAGAATAAATAAAAAATATTCACACACACACATCATAGACAAACTGCCAAAGACAAAGACAAAGAGAGAATCTTGAAAATAGTGAGTGAAATGTAACTCTTACATACAGGGCATCCTCAGTAAGAATAACAATTGGCTTCTCATCAGAAATCATGGAGGCCAGAAGGAAGCAGGACGACGTATTTAACATTCTGAAAGGAAAAGAAAACCATTAAGCAAGAATTCTGTACCTAGCAAACTATACTTCAAAAATAGAGATTTTAAGACATTAAAATTAAGAATAGTTATGACTATCTTAAAGAAGAAGAACGAATTTGTAGAACTCCCAATTCCAAAACTTGCTACAGAACTACAGTAATCAGTACAATGGGGTACTGGCATAAGCTTTGACATATAGATCAATGGAATATAATTGAAAGTCCATATATAAACCCATATGTTTATGTTTGAGTTTTGACAAGAGTGCCAATACAATTCAATGGCAAAAGAATAGTCTTTGAAATAAATGGTGATGGGTCAACTGGATATCCACATGCAAAAGAATGCAATTCAACACCTAATTCACACCATATAAAAAATTAACTAAAAATGGATCATATGTCTAAATATAAGAGTTCAAACTGTAAAACTCTTGGAAGAAGTGGAAATCTTTCCTTGGATTTGGCAATGGATTCTTAGAAATGACACCAAAAGCACAAGTAACAGAAGAAAAAAATAGATAAAATAGAGTTAATCAGAGTCAAAAACTTTTGTGCTTCAAAGGATTCCATCAAGAAAGTCAAAAGATAACCTACACAATGGAAGAAAATATTTGCCAATCATATATCTTATAAGGGACCTGTATCCAGAATATATCATTAACTTTTAAAATCAACAAGAAAAAGACAGACAAACTAATTGAAAAATAGGCAAAGTATCTGAATAGACATTTCTTCAAAGAAGCTATACAAATGGCCAATAAACACATGAAAGGTTGTTAAAGATAATTAGCCATCAGCATAATGCAAATCAAAGTGACATTAAGATACTACTTTATACCACAAGATTGGCTATAACCAAAGGGAAGAACAATAACAAGTGTTGCTGAGCAAGCAAAGAAACTGGAACTGAAGGTGATCAAAATATACCACTGCAAAATATGTCATTTTGGCGTAAGGATTATTTTTAGCTGAAATCAAGAAACAGCAGACATAGGAGGAACTCTCTGCCGTCCCCCTTTCTACGTAAAAGCAGGGCATAAATTTTCCTTTTGAAGGTATTCTCCCTCTCCTCTCCCATACCAGGAAGAGAAGACAACTCACCAGTGGAGACGGAATTGACTTCGGTCTACACAACTAACCTTACTAAATAACTCTTATCTTCCATTAGTTTTTCCTATATATTTACCTTCCCTCAACTTACTGCCTCTAGAAGCCCAAACCACTTTTCCTCTGTCTTGTCACTTTTCCACAATTTACACCCCTTTGTTAAAGTAGCACATAAGCCCCCAGGTCTAACTGTTTCCTTAGGGTTTATATTTCTTCCCAGTGAAGCTCCTGTGTGCATGTGAAATAAACTTTTTCTCCCATTAATCTGTCATTTATCAGTTTAATTCACAATCCCCAGACACGAAACTTAACAGGGTAGAGGAAAAGTGTTTTTCCTCTCCTACAGAATCCTTATCCATTGCTGGTGGGGATGTAAAGTGGTGTAAGGGCTTTGGAAAATGGTTTGGCAGTTCCTCTAAAAATTAAATATAGAGTTACCATATTACCCAGTAACTTCACTCCTAGGTATATACTCAAAAGAATTGAAATAGATAAGTACACACAAAAACTTGTACAAGAATGTTCATAGCAGCATTACTCATAATAGCCATAGGGAAGGGGAAATGATGAGTGATTGCTAATGTGTACATTTTTCTTTTTGAGGTGACAAAAATTTTTTAAATTAAATACTGGTAATATTCGTACAACCGTGAATGCACTATAAACCACTGCAGCATATACTTTTAGAGTCAACTTTATGACATGTGAATTTTATCTCAATAAAGTTGTTACAAAATTGCTAATAAAACTGATTGAAAAGAATATCTAAAATTTTTCAGAGATATTCATCTGCTGCTGAGAAAAACAGTTAATGTTTGTCTATAAAGTGACAGCCTTTTGTACAATAAGTATTAATAATTCCATTAGCATTCCAGTATTTTTTCTTTCACATGTTAATCAGCTATAGTATTCCAATTAAATATGGGAATCTCTAGCCAAGAAACAAAGCTTTCATTGATTTCTATTGAACATCAGGAACATGAGAAGCTTGAAATCACAAGGAAATACATGAGTACTAAAGATGCTTATGAGCGCCAAAAGAAGCCAAGCCTATAAGCCAACCATCAGGTCTGGTTTCTTTTTTCAACTTTTGGTATAGTTGTGTAATAATAATAACAATAATAATAGGTAACAATTATTGAATGGTTACTACATAACATCAAATGAAATAAGGAACTATTATGATTTTTACAGATGTGGAAACTGAAACTTAAAGTGGCCTAAGGCCACTCAGTTAACAAGTGGCAGAGTTGGGATTATTTGAAGTTGTCCATATACTGACATACCTAATCATTTTGGACTTGCTTTTCAGTGACCACTTTATAAAGCCATTCTTTCTTTCTTTTTTTTCTTTTTTGTGAGGAAGATTCACCCTGAGCTAACATCCATTGCCAATCCTTTTTTTTTCTCTTGAGGAACATTAACCCTGAGCTAACATCTGTGCCAATCTTCCTCCACTTTGTATGTTGGATGCCTCCACAGCATGGCTAATGACTGCAGCAGGTCCACACCTGGATCCAAACCCACGAACCTGGGCTGCCAAAGTGGAGCGTGCAGAACTTAACCACTCAGTCATGGGGCTGGCCGCCAATTATTCCTTTAAATAAAGTAGAAAAATAACGTAGCATATTTTTTCTGACTCTTGAACTGAATAAAGATAGGTATAGCATAAAATTAGGTTTCTATTTTTCTAAAAAAACAAAAATTTAACAACTGAGGTCTTTTTTCAATCTCAATTTCCTCAGGGGATCAGATTTAAAGAGAAAAGTATTTTATAGTAGTGAATAGAATAATTTCTGTTATTTTCAAATCCCCCCAAAAGACAAAATAAATGTATAAATATATCTTTCAAATATGAATAAAATATTTAGTTTGATGAATTGGGTGAAGATCAAGGTCTGCTGCATTCCCAAGTTAAAATCTAGCATTGACCACAGTACCAGTTCTGTGACAGTTTCTGACTAATAAGTACACAAGTATTATTAAATCCCAGATAAATCAAACGTGTTAATTTTTTTTACAATGATAGGATCAGACTATATGAGGAAAAATGTTGATTTACTGACCATAATGAGTATTTCTCATTAGCAACAACTATATTCCACATATTTATAATTTATAACCTTTGTCTGAACAAACAACCCAAAACATCTTATAGTGTTTTTTAAAATAATGTGTTTTTTTTATTATCCCCAATACCTACTAAGGAAGAATGTTTTCATTGCATAGATACAAACATTTCAGAGTCAAATGTAGTGGGAAAAAATGGAAATACCCATGTTCAGAAACTCCTCCAATAGTTGACATATACACTTGATAAACTGAAAAATGTTATGCTTTCAGATGGTGTCCCCAGAATTTCAAATAGTACCCTGAGTCATGGGAATTGCCACAGTAACTACCTACAGTAGATGAAAAGGAATTATAAGGCATATATCTTACAGTTCCTGTGTCGCTAGGCTTTTGATCTACCACAACATGCTTTGAAGGTAGTATTATGCAAGGTACTAAATTGAGTTATGTTGGCAGTCAATGAGTATCAACTATCAGTGACATTTTAGGAAAAAATATCTACAATCAAGGTTTTTTTTTTTTGGTTTTTTTAGGGGAGGGGAAGACTGGCCCTGAGCTAACATCTTTTGCCAATCTTCCTCTTCTTGCTTGAGGAAGACTGTCACTGAGCTAGGATCTGTGCCAATCCTCCTCCGCTTTGCATGTGGGATGCTGCCACAGCATGGCTTGAGGAGCAGTGTGTAGATCTGTGCCTGGGATCTAAACCCACGAATCCCAGGCCAATGAAGCAGTGTGTGTGAACCCAACCTCTACACCACTGGGCCAGCCCCATATGATCAAGTTTTAAAGGCTATATCTTAGAAATTTTGCTCTGAGACTTACATCTCAACATCTCAAAGAATTTCTAGGAAAAAAATTAGGAAAATTAATAGAAAATGATAATTTGACATTTTTACTTTACAAAATATGAACTGCCCTTTTAATAAATTGAGATTAATTATATTCTCTTCAAAGTAGGGATTTTACCTCAAAATATGGATCTATTATGAAAATCACATATACACCTAACCCAGTATCCTCTTTGGGCAGTGACATATTACATTTAAGTGTGTGGCTACCTACTGTGATAAGCTCTCAATCTGTCCAAATATTAATTCTTCTTCTCCTTCCTGTCTAATGTCTGAACTCCTCTCTCTCTTTCCATTTTTTCCCTTTTTTTTGGTGAGGAAGATTGGCCCTGAGCTAACATCTGTTGCCAATCCTCCTCTTTTTGCTTGAGGAAGATTGTCCCTAAGCTAACATCTGTGCTAATCTTTCTCTATTTTGTATGTGGGATGCCATCACAACATGGCTTGATGGGCAATGTGTAGGTCTGCTCCCAGGATCTGAACCTGCGAACCCCAGGCTGCTGAAGTGGAGCATCTGAACTTAACCACTATGCACTGGGCTGGCCTTTGGACTCCTTTCAATACTGGGAAAAGCTTGATCGATGTTGTAGTATCCTGTATTTTCTTACAGTACTGCTGCCTGGTGAACAGCTTGTTTGTGGTTCTCATGATTGGAAAGCTCAGAACTTTTTTGAAAAAAACATTCTAATGTTATTGTAACAAAACTAATCACACACACACACACACACACACATGCACAAAGTAAAGCTGTAAAGCAATTAATTCAGTTCCTCAAATGAACCAAGACAAAAAAGAGAACAAATTATAACTAAGTATCAGTTACTTTGTTTTCTTATTTGGTGGATAAATTTATTTTACTTCACTCTCCATTTTCCTCTCTCAGCCTACCCAGCAACGAAATTGAATTTTTCATGCCTTTTCTACAATGACTTTGTGAAAACCCACAATATAAAGGCAACTAACCTCTTTGTTTTAAGAATAAAAGAACTTCCTTTTTGCAGATGGGTCGGAAGCAATTTTTCTCTCTAAACGAAACCTCTGCTCTATGGTTCATGTCCATATGTGGGCTTCATTCCAACCTGCTTCCCTTCTTCTGAGTGGCTAATGGAAGCATATGGTAACATTTCTGCCTGTGCTAATTTAAATCATCTCCCATAAAGTGAGGCTGAGTAAATAACTTAGCAAGTTATCTCTTTTCCACAAACAGACCTATTCTGACACAGTGTATAATTGTATATGTATAATTGCATAAATACAATTTTAAAATACTAGGGTTTCTTCTCATACATACTGAATTCAGATCATTGTAAGGAGCAAATAACTGACATGTGATCCTTTTCTGACAGCAGCATTAACCAGAAAAAGTGGGGACAGATCAATAGACCCTTGTATATGTAGTCAGGAAAGGGAAAAGCAGTGTTGGGGTAGAATTTACATGTGTTACTTTAAATATAGCTTTGCCTCAGGACATGGTCCATAATAGGGAAGTTTGTATTCCACTCCCCTTGTGGAATGTGAGTTCTTTTATCTATGAGTAGGGATAGATGTACAGCATATATTAACAAAGAACCCTGTTGCAGCATTTTAAGTGTCAAAAAATGCATGTCTGTATCCAGTCAGGTTTTTCTTTTTTAAAATTTAAATCTATTCCTACTGCTGTAAATTAAGCTTTTCAAGCGATTCAGAGCTCATGCTTTTGGAATGTAAAGCTTTCAGTCCTGTTTGCTTATAAAATTGTAAAGTACTTTCATTCCAATTTATGTTGATTTGGTTCAAATAATGGAAATTTTAAATCACATCATGTCTATTTTGACAGGTATACAGACCATGGTACAATGGCTTTGGACATGTGTTCAGAATTCTGTAAGCAGGGAAACGAAAAAGAAATATAAAAGATTCCTAATAACAATGGTTGCTATTTGCAAGAAATTTATTTATAAGCAATTATTTTATAAGATCTTTATTTGACATACACTAAAATAAACACAATATTATAAATATGCTGAATTTCCTATTAAATTTAGTTGTTATATCAAAATTATCATAAAAAGATGGTGCATTTCATTTGTACAGGAAAAAAGGGCAATGGCATTGTCAAGTTAGAAGACTGTGAGTTCTGATTCACAAAAATTCAGTTGGTGAGTTCATAAAGTTGTATATTCCAATAGATTACAGATCTTTGGACTGAAAGTGAATACTTCCCTTGATCCTGACAATGTTTGGGTGTCTTAGCTACACTGAGAGTTTTCTACACAGTACTCAAATTGATTGACAGGTTTGTAGATCAAAGTCGTTTTCCTTTTAACCTTACATTATTTTTCTTCAAAGGTTATTTCAACCCCAGAGGCTCACTGACATATGGAGAATGGTAGTTATAATTATTTGATTTTGAACAGTTTAGCTTTCTGACCATTACCACTTGATAAGAGCTCAAGGTAGGGTTGGCCTTATACTCTGGTATAATAGGCAGTTGGGATATAAAGATTAAAATCTCCTAATCTCTGCATGTACCCCTTCTTTCCTTGAGATTCATTAAAGTGCAATTCCAACCAATAAGGATTTCCCTTTTATAAACAGTCTCTTTCAAAATTTCTCTTGGAAAGGTAATAGGTTAGGTATCTGACACCTTATTGAAAATTAATTTACCAGATCCCTTTCCTCATGACTGGGAACATCCAGGCTCTCAGGAAGGCACTGGACATGGGGTTGAGGCATTACACAGGGGCCAAAGGGAATTTAAAAGGGTGGTAGAACAACTCTAAGGATCAAAGTTACCTCCTTCTCCTTTGGCTAAGGGCTGACCCCTGAGCAAAAATAACCCCTCTAATGAACAGCTGCGTCCATAGGTTACACCTCTGAAGGACAATTGTTCCTAGCTGGAATGTACAAAACTAAATGGCTTATTTTTCCCTCTCTTGTTCTATTTAGGTTATAAAGTCTTAAATCCGAATTCCAAAACAAAGGTCTTTAACAAGAGGAAATTCCTCTGAGGGTGAGTAGGTAAGATTAGCAGTAGTTATCATCCCTTTTTTAAATCATGTAGCTACTTAAAACACAATGAAAGAAGACCCCTTGTCTTGCTTACACTGTAAACACACGGGAAAGAATGAGATCACATGCCCAAGCAGGCCTGCATGTGCTTGAAGGGCATTGCAAAGTCCTGCGCTCCCACCTCCCAACTGGCTTGGCATTCACAACATTGAAGTTACACTAGATCTCTTTTAACAAATGGAAGAAGAGGATTTGGGGACCTAAGAGCCTCCAGAGTTGTCTCCTTCCCAGTTCTAAGGTAGCTCTGTGACATCATTGAATGCTTCAGTACAAAGAATAACAAAAAGATAGTATTTATTGAATGCTTATTATATGCCTGGCACTTTACATTTATCTGAGTTAACTGTGGCAACAAATTCTGTTAGATATGCTAATTATCTTCATTTTGCAGATGCAGAAATAGGCAAGGAAAGGTTACTTAATTCCTTTAATGTGACACAGCTAGCGAGCAGCTGAAAAAGCATTTGGACCTTAGCAGTGTACCCACATTGTCCACACTTTTTACCATTATACTAAGTTGTCAGTAGACAAACAAGACCCAATGAAGTGGAGATGGCTAATGATGTAGTTGAGCAGTTTGCTGAAGAGTGAAGCTTCTCAGTGGACACAGCACTAGCATCACCAGTGTCAAAACATTGAGACGGGTCAACACAAATGTCATCAATAGTTCAGCACTTTGCAAACAGTTGTATATTTGGCATCATGGAGACAAAATATCCAGATAAAAGACTGAATATTTTATTTTGAAGCTGGGTCTTCTGGCATTACAGGAAGAAATAGGAAGTGACCTCTATTCAGTTATTTACCATTTGTGGTGATATCAGCACTCTATAAACAGAAGGAGAGAAAACACATGCTAGTGTTCACATTCGTTCCATATTGTGCTAAAATGCGCCTGCAACTTCAATTGCTTGCTTTAACAAATTTCAGTGAGATATCACCAGGAGCAGCCTCAGCAAAACTGCAAAAGTTAGATTCATCTTCAGTGCCCTTTTGCATCTTCAGGGATGCACCATCCTTTTGTGCTCACCAGATTAGCTATATTCCCCATTCACAGTATCCCCTTATAAATAAGGCATTCATAGCAAAAGCAATTTGAAAAGCGTCAAAATTTCAAGTAATTATGTTGCAAATTGATGGTAGAATTTCAGGCACCTTTCATGGGTGGCCAATTTGTAAGGATAGTGGGCTTCTGAGGCCCTATCAAGCCCCCTAAAAAGCAACTGAATTATATTATTCCCAGGCCTACAAGTCTTGAAACCCCTATAAAGGAAAAACATGGTGATAAAATCAATGACTGATTAGTTAGTAATTATGTAAGTTAAAAAAGAATGGGGGACACAAAGACTACACATGCCAGTGGTTTAGACTAGAATTATTTCTTTGAAAATATCAGCAAGCAGAATACTATGCTATGCCTTCCAAAGTCACTAATTGAAGACCCTCTGTAAAGGCTACACAGGTGCCAGTTTCTACAAAACATAATCTCTTAATCTTTCTCTGTGTCAATTTCTCTCTCTTTCTCTCCATCTCAAAATTGTCTTGGAAATACAGCTACTCAACTCTGTTGTTGTAGCATGGAAACATCTATTGATAATATGCAAACACATGGGTGGAATTTTTTTCCAATAAAACTTTATTTACAAAAACAGGCGGCCAGCACCCAGGCCATAGGTTGCTGATCCTTTCTCTACAAATGTTATGTTGATGCAAATAATCCATAATCAATCTCTAAATCAAAATTGAGGTGAGTTTATTATGAGCCAGGTCTGAGGACTATAGCCCAGGGACTTCCTTCCCCAAGGAAGGAAGCACTCCAAAGAAGTGGGGTGTACAGAGCGGT
Organism: Equus quagga; assembly: GCF_021613505.1. Classification (NCBI taxonomy): domain Eukaryota; kingdom Metazoa; phylum Chordata; class Mammalia; order Perissodactyla; family Equidae; genus Equus; species Equus quagga. The sequence continues at coordinate 32,507,074 of NC_060276.1, forward strand.
TATATATGTTTTGGAAGAAAGAGCATATATCACTTATGACATGAATATCCCTTTTAAAATAGTCATGAGATTGCTTTGCTGGCACAGGAGGTTAGTGGTCACAAAATGAATGCAGCAGGTCAGTAATTAATCCTTAGTTTCCAGGAAGAGATGCTTATCCTTAAAGAAATGCTGATATGGGGGGAGGCCACATCCCTATCTTTGGCATTGAGGCATTGTAAATGTTTAAAACAGATGTACAATGCATGCTCAACAGGCCACATCAGGACTTTTTGGAAAAACAAGGTTAGGCCAAATTAGTTTTTAACCAAATGACTTCCTCATATACTCCAATATATCCTATTGCCTGTCATTTAGTCATCATTTTTCCCCTTTTGATCAATAATATTTTGGTAGAAAACATTGATAATCAAAATATAGTCCCTTGGTGCCAGGGTGGTAGCTGCCTGCCCTGGGTCCATCATGTCCCTCAGTACTAGGCTTTTATCTCATTTACTTGCCCAGTTATCCATGTTGAGGGGAAAATAGTCAGACAAGCATAGAAGTATATATTAACAGGGGAAGCATTTCATAGGCTATATAATTTTTTAATTAATTTTAGATTGTTGCACAGTGTACATGTGCTTACATTGTTTACAGTTATAGAATGGAATCAGTAACAATGATGACAATTCAATATTTGAAAAGATTAGTTTTAAAATGTGTCTTTTGGCATAGTCTTTATCAGAAAAGGAAATTTGTCCAGGGTTGTAATATTGATCAACCAACTCGAGTTGCTGAGCAATCATTACTCTAGCCTGCATGTCATTCTTACAACAGTAAGTAAAGAAACCAGTATTAATACAAGAATTCCAAGGAGTTATAGAAATAGAAATTGTAACCCAGATCGAAAAAGGAAACTAATACCTGAAGGGAGTGCATAATAAATTATCAATAAATTATCAAATAAATCAAGGGTGGGTGTAGAATTGCTTAAGGCACTCACTTGTTTTTCATGTGCTTTGGCAGAGATTATCCATTGGAAAATTCATCAGATATAAAACCACAGCATTCAGGGATTGTTCAGTGGTGCAGTGGCTGGTTTCACATGTTCTGCTTTGGTGGCCTGGGGTTCACTGGTTTGGAATCTGGATGCAGACCTACACACAGCTCATCAAGCTATGCTGAGGTAGGCATCCCACACATAAAATAGAAGAGGATGGGCCCAGATGTTAGCACAGGGCCGATCGTCCTCAGCAAAAAAGAGGAGCATTTGGGACTGGCCAGGTAGTGCAGCAGTTAAGTTCACACATTCTGCTTCGGTGGCCCAGGGTTTGCCGGTTTGGATCCTAGGTGCGGACATGGCACCACTTGGCAAGCCATGCTGTGGCAGGCGTCCCACATATAAAGTGGAGGAAGATGGGCACGGATGTTAGCTTAGGATCAGTCTTCTTCAGCAAAAAGAGGAAGATTGGCAGCAGATGTTAGCTCAGGGCTAATCGTCCTCAAAAGATAAAAAGAGGAGGATTTGTGGTAGATGTTAGCTCAGGGCTAATCTTCCTCAAAAAAAAGAAAACCCAAAAAACAAAAAAATCCACAGCATTCAGTTTGAATGATTGCATATGTATCACCTTGGGATGCAATTAGAATATCTAAGGCCATTCTATTTTGAAGGACAGCCTTTCTCATTAAAGACACTTCAGTATTTAATAAAGCTATTCCTCCTTGACTATTGTTAAGGGCTTATTGAGTAAACTTAGTCAGAGCTTCCATATGTGATATGACATCTTCTGGCCCCAAAGAAGGACAAATATAGCCACTAGGTGGCCATACCAGAGGAACACTGAATGAGCCTATCTGGACTAAAGGAGAGGGAGATTGGCAACAGATGTTAGCTTAGGGCAAATCCTTCCTTGCATCCAAGGGGAGCTCAAGGTGCAGTGTTATAGCCATCCAGGCAGTATCAAAGGCCAGAGATTTGTTCCACATAACCGTTTAGTTCCATTAGGAGCCACTCAATAAGTGCCTGGCCTTCAAGACTAATCTGTTCCAACCCAATCACTTTAAGTATGATAGTATTCTGAAAACCTTAAATGGAATAATTATAAAATGGGTACATGGTTTAAACATTACAAGGGTTTAAATGAGGAAATACAAGGTTGGGAACACAGGCCTGGTCTAGAGTCTTGGGACAGCTGTCTACAACAGATGCCATCTTCTTCTCATCCTGGTTTGCAGATATTTGCATTGGTCAGTTGAAGTCAGGTATCAGAAATAGGAACTGAAACCCACTCAAGTGGAGAAGGCTCTTTTAAATGAGAAATGTGAATCCATGAATCTATGCCTTTTGATTCTGTAGCATGTGAATTGGTTAAAAGTTCCTGGCATGGTCCTTTCCCACAGGGCTGCAAAGAGTCTTTTATCTGGTGTCTTTTCCAATAAACAAAATCTCCAGGTTAAAGTTCATGAAGGTCTTTGTCTCCCAGGAGATCACTGTGAAAAGAATCAGCTACCAACCTCTCATTTCTTTTAAGTGTCTCAGTGAGACCTTGACAACAATGTAAGATATCTCCTTTAAACAAAGTTGGTTCATATAGTCCTTTGTCTAATTGCATAGGCTGTCCAGTTATTATCTAAAAAGGGGACAGCCAATGTTTACCAATAGGTGTAAATCTAAGATTGATGAGCACTAGCAGAAGAGCTTTTGGCCACAAGAATTTAAATGCCTCTGAAGGTTTTGCCAATTGAGCTTTGATTGTGCCATTGGTTAAAATGTTACATGATTGGCCAAATGTCACAAATAAATTTAATTATTTGTCTGGTGAAATGAGTTCCCTGGTCAATGTGTAATTCAGTAGGAATTCTCCAAACAGGAATTATCCTTTCCAATAATAATTTACCTAGAGCCGCCACTTTAGGGGCCTTGTGACTCATGAAACGGTTTCCCCAGATTTATTTTGGGCATATAGTACATTGAGTTTAGGCTTTATGAGCCATTGTGGGAGAAAGGTTCCAAAAGTATTGTTTTCTCCATAAAATCATCTTTTCAGGTACCCAATGGGTTAACTGGTATATGTGCTGAAGTGATGACAATTGTGCTCCAATAGGCACTATGTGTTTTCTTTCAATCAGGCCCAAAACATGTCTGCATGGTGGTGTCAAAAATTCCTCCTTTTTGTTGCCACCTTAGTTTCTCTTCTCCCATGGTGATTTCTTGAGCCTGAAGAAAGAAATCTTTTACTGGGTTAGCAGAATTAATATAAAGTAGTGGGCATTCTTGAGGCTGGACAGCATATCTAGCATGATAATGCTATAACCAAGAATAATTTGGTTTATAATGCTATAAACCAAATTAGATAACAAAATGCAGCTGTGGTCCTTTTCCTTATGTAGTACTGGAAGCAAAGTAGCATGGTTAAGACAGTGAATAATATTTACCTATGTAATATAACCTAAGAAGGTTTATCATCAATTACTTTACAATGCTTCCCATGCAATTTAGCATATCAAACAAGCCTAATTAGTTTAGTATCTCCCTCTCTATAGGAAGAGAGAACAAATTTCTTTGAGAAGTCCCAGGGCCCCTCTGGAGATTCCCAAGGAAATTTTTCTTTTCAGGTCAAAAAATACTTCATTTTGGATTTGAATTTTGGGGAATCTTGTCAAAAATATCAAAAGATTTTAAAACACTTGGTCAAACAGAATCAAGTATTTGCTGATCTTGTGTTTCTATGAAAGAATGGTCACTGTGAAACAATGCTTAGTCATTTGTTTAACCAAAGTGACAACAGAAGATGTTAAAGGCAAACACACAGAGTTAAATTTTTTTTTAAATCCTTAGTTGTCTTAATAGAGAGATTTCAGCCTTTTAGAACATAGGAAATTATTTTGACAAAACAGAATTTGTCTTTTAGGTAGATTTACTCAAAAACAAAGAAAAATATTTTATAGTCTCATTATCAAGAGCCAACCAAAAGTCCAGGAAAATTATCCTGTTAAGAGAGAGGAAATCAAATTCTAATTTTTGTACAACTTATTTTTGATATTAAAACTTATTCACTTAATTAAATTCATTTTAATCTTAGCCAAACTTGACCATGCACAAAACTCTTTCCTCAGGGTTCATCCTCCACAAACCCTCTATAACTCTCATTTTACATTCAGAATTTGTTCCATGCCTTCTTTCTTCCTTCCTAGAACTTGTAGGACAAGTTTATGTTTTTTAACAAACAAAAATATCTTCATTCATTCAATAGTATTTACTAAGACATGTATTTTGCATTCCTTAATTTTTTATATATTGACATCCTGTGGATTGGGAGATCCACAAATACCGTCTAGAAACCTGCTTTCTCATAGAAAACTTCTTAATGTGGCACAAAACATGTTTATCAATAAAACCCAATTATTTTTTTCAGTTTCTTTATAATACAAAGCCAAAGGTAGATAAATCTATGTTTAGTAATTAATATCTAATATTATATCTTATGTGAAAATGACCTAGATACTCAGTAAATTTTATCACTTAACTTAATTTAGCAAAAACCTAAAGTTTCAAGTTACCAAAAGGTTTTGAAGTTAATAACACACACCATAACACATAATTATTTTTTAAAAGTTCACCCAAAACTTTTATCTCCTTCACATATATTTAGTTTACTTTTTTCCAATAATTATTTATATTGCCTACAAAAGTTCATGAGGCAGCAGGCAAAATAAGCTATTATTCTAAGTTATTTTCTTTGCTGACAAATTTTGTAACAGAGATACCATGTCTGGATCACATCCAATGTTGATAATTCTGAAAATATATATTTTTTAATCAAACTAACAAACTGAAATAGGCTTTTACTTACCAAAATTTATTTTATATCACATTAACTTGAAAGACATCTGGGTTAGTTCCATTACATTTATATAAGCACTTACTTTAAGCCAATTAAATAGAGCTCTTTTAGAAATTATACCATCTGGAGGCAAAAAAAAATCACACACATATATAACATATATATGTACACACATGCACAGAGACTCCACAGCTATTGTTTTAAAATTACTGCCATGAATCAGGTACAGTAAAATGAAGCTCCCCCACCTTTTTTTTTTCTTTTTCTTCAGTCTTAAGAATTGGTGACGGGCTAGATAACAATTCCTGGAGAGGCTATAAGCCAATTTGAGACAAAGAAAATGGGTGGAATCTAAACTGCCTCTAGAACTGCTTTCCAGTTTTGCAAAGGTTTGTAACTTGAGGACAGTTGCTCTTAATTCCTCGTAAGCTTGGGTTGTAACTTAAATGACAGTATAGGTCAATCTATCTGTTCAACTATATCATTCCTAATTTATTTCTTTCTCTCTGGGTGCTTAGCTTTGTTTTAACTTAGGTAAAAAGCCCAAGAAAAAATTCCTATCAGGCTCTGAATATCAGCTCCCAGTTTGGCTGAGTTTCTGATCATAAGTTGCTAAATCCTTTCAAATGTCTTGTCAGGTTTCAGTCAGGACAAATAGTAATTATGACTGGCAGTACTGAACAAGTCCATTAATCTTTAACATAGCACTTTCCCAGAAAATCTCTGAGTCTTTTTAACTCTGGGAGGGGCTCATATTTGGCCCTCCTTTGAAAGTAGATTATGGGAGTGTCTATAAAACCATGACCAAATATATTTTTCTTTTGGGTACCTTTTATAACATTTTTCTATTAGCTTTTTCCAACAAAACTTTCAATAAGGCTATTTTGGAATTTTGAAGTTTTTGCTTTCAGGTACGCTTCTTAAATGATCTGATCTAATCAGAATGTTCCTTATAATAGCCAATGTAATTCCTCTGAGGCTGGTGACAATTTGGTATGACCCTTAGCCATGAATGGAGTACAACCCACATTGGTGTCTGATCATCTCTGACCACAAAATGGGGAGCAACTGCATTTTTGTGCAACTGTATTTTGGGACCCCAACCTGACGGTTATTAAGCCAAGCTCTCAGGACACAAAACAAGCTTGGTAAGATTTTTGCTGTTCTTTGTAAATATTTACAGTGTCTGAAACAGTTAGTTTTTGAGCAATTGTTCTGGAAGGTGGTGAGCTTGACTCTTCAAAGATTTCTCTGTTATTTGGCTCTTAAAAAGGAGCCCCCAAGTGACCACTGTAACTTTAAATTATCCCAGGTTATCTTGCCAGCCATTTAAAACTATCTCCATTTTGTTAAACACTTGCAAGTCTCAGAATGAAGCTAGCCAGTGTTCCAAGGGGAGGCTGTCCATTCAGGAACTGGTAAGCTTTTGTAAGCTCGATTTCCCATTTTTCTTTCAGTTTAATTTTACTATAAAGTATGAACAATTTCTAGGGACAGTGTAGTGGGTCAAAAACGTGCTGCTTATGAGTGTTATTCCCTAAAGAAAGGTCATAAATACACCCTTATGTGACTCAGTTTCTCCAGCAAGCAGTGTACAACTGCTGTGGGGGCTCAAAGTGCTGGAAGAACACTCCTCATTTGTGCATCCCCAGATGAGCCATTGATTAATTAAAATGAATGTAGTAGAGTTCACTATGGGACTGCTACAGATCATGAGGATTGATACCCTGATACTTCCATGTGATTTTCAGTCAGCTGAGAATGGCTTTAGCCTAGAAGGAGCTAGTGTCCTTTCTCTTAAGAGCTCAACAAGTTCAGACACTCATTTTTCTATCAAGTAGTTTATTTGGACTTTATAAATACAATTATTTCCAAATTAAAGCCAAATTTAAAAGATCAGCTTGCCCCATTCACTCCAAAGTTTCCCTTAGGCTCCCCTGGCCTAGGAAATTCCCCCTAGGTTTCTCTTTCCTAGGAATTCCTCCTAGGTTCCTCTTACATAGGGTATGTACTGGTACCCCCTGAAGATACTCAGTCTCAAGTCTTGAAACAGCTCATATAAACTCTGGAACATTGACTTAAAACAAGGAGGTCCAGCGTTCAGGAGAACTCACCAGGGTCACCTGAAGAATGTAGTGATCTGGGGAGGGGGGCTCAATGGGCCTCTATTTGTATGGAACACTTGTTCAGTGTAGATTCCAGGTGGTCTGTGGTAGATTTCTCTGAAATCCTACCAACTATGTCAAGAGTTATTTTAGGTTTTACATTTAGGTCTATGATCAATTTTGAGTTGATATTTGTATACAGTGAAAGACATGAATCAAAGTTCATTTTCATACATATCAATATATAATTGGCCAGTAACATTTGTTAAAAAGACTATCTTTTTTCATTGACTTTCCTTTGCACCTTTGTCAAAATCCGTTGTCCATGTACTTGTGGGTCTCTTTCTCACCTCTTTACTTTGTTTCATTCATTTATTTGTCTATCTTGAAGGCTAAAATCACACTGCTTCATATGCTTTAAAATTACATAATGAATCTTTAAGTCAGATACTGTTAGCCCTACAATTTGTTCTCCGGCTACTTCTAAGATTTTCTCTTCATTGTTGGTTCTAAGCAATTTGATACTGACATGCCTTGTACTTTTTCTTGAGTTCTTGTGCTTGAAATTCTTTGAACTTTTTGGAACTCTAGGTTTATAGTTTTATCTATTTTGGAAAGTGTTTGGCCATTCTTTCTTTCTTTCTTGATTTTTTTTTTGCTGAGGAAGATTCACCCTGAGCTAATATCCACTGCCAATCTTCCTCTTTTTTTATGTGAGCCATCACCACAGCATGGCTACTGACAGACGAATGGTGCAAGTCTGTGCCCAGGAACTGCACCTGGGCTGCCAAGGCAGAGCACACCAAACTTAACCATTAGTAATAGTTGGCCCTGGCCATTATTTCTCGACTTATCTTTTCTGTCATCCGCTCTCTCTTCTCTCCTCTAAGCACATGAATTATACATACATATATATATATATATATTAGCCTCTTTTTGGAAAGTTCTTATTGCTACGTCATTGAGTACATAATCTTTTCATTTTCAATGCCTAGTCTGCCATTAATCACAACCAGTGAATTTTTCATCCCATACATTGTAGTTTTCAAGCTTAGATGTTTTGTTTGAATCTGTTTAAATATCTTTCATGTCTCTGCTTATGTTTATGCACATATATAATACAATTATAACAAATGGTTTAATATCCTTATCTGCTACCGTCTAATATCTAAGTCAATTTTAATTTTTTCATTTTTATTCTCATTATGAGTTGTATTTTCCTGCTTCTTTCCATGTGTGATAATTCTTTATTGGATGCCAGAATTTGTGAGTTTTACCTTGTTGAGGTAATATGCATAATTTTGTAAATACATATACATATATATATATATTCTTAAGCTTTACTCGAGGATATAGTAAAACTACTTGAAAATGGTTTGATATTTTCAGGTCTTATTTTTAAGAATTGTTAGGCAGGACCATAGTTGTGATTAGTTTAGCACTATTTATTCTCCACTAATGAGTCAAGGCTCTTCTGAGTACCTTGCCCAATGCCCCATGAACTATGAGGTTTTTCAGTCTGACTTGTGGGAAAAGGCATCATTCCCAGTACCGTGTGAGTGCCAGGTACCATACTCTCTAATCTTCTCTGATGATTTTTCCCTTGACTCAAGTAGTTTCTTCACACACACAATCCAATCATCCACTTAGTATTCTTCTCAATACTCCAAATTCTCTGTTTGTGTGAATAAAAGAAACCAGGCCTGAGGGTTGGATTATGCAGGCTTGGCTTCTTTTGGTACTCATAAATATCCTTAGTATTCATGTGTTTCCTTGTCACTTCAAATGTCTTATGTTCCTGGAATTCATTAGAACTTTATGAACACTCACTCCTCTCCAATATACTGCCCTGTGTATTCTAGTTAGCTTGGTTTCTCCAGACTTCCAGTTCCTAGACACAGGGACTCCACAAGACTCTGCCTGGCTTCTCCCTGCCTGCATTATGGTCTAGAAACACTCTCAAAGCAGGAAACTCGGGAAACCAAATGGCTCACCTTATTTAACTATATTTCAGGGTTCATTGTCCTTGATTGCCTGATGTCCAGTGTCCTGATACCATTGTTTCATATACTTTGTTCATTTTCGTTTGCATATTTGTTTCAGGAAGGTTAACTCTGGTCCCTATGACCAGATATTTTTTTGCCAAAAGTGGAATTTTCTACCCATTTAACCTTATATTTAAATGTAAGAAGACATCCTTCTTTCTGATGTATCTATCAGTAACTCAGAAATTCTAGCTTTATTTTGTATGAACTCATTTAGATGGCATCCAGTAGACTAATAGAACATTTTAGTCTTTACTTGGCATGCTATAGCTACTAAAATCTTCATTTTGTTTATTTCATAGCTTAAGGTACTGAAAGCTAGTACTTGATATTATCATTATTAATTTATACGGCTATTTACCAGAGCATTGTTTATAATTGCGGAAATAAAAAAATTACACTGCAAATATTCAATAATGGTAATAAGATAAATACTTAAGGTGGAATATTATAGTCATTAAACAGCGTTTTAAAAAATATTTAATTACACTGGAAAATATTACTATGTAACATTAAATAAGATTGTATATATAGTTGAATGTCAATTTCATTAGTAATGCATAAATATACATTTTAAAATTTGATGAAAATGCATTAGCTTCTTAATAATAATGGTGGTTATCTCTGAGTGTTAAAATCCATAGTCATTAATTGCTGTGTGCTAAAATTTTGGTCTTCCCAACACATAATAGGACTGTATTTCCTGGCCTCCTTCTGGTTGGATGGAGTCATATAACCACTTGTGGCCAGTGGGTTGTGAGCAGAAATAATAATATGTCAATTTGCGGATGCAGCTGTTAGTTGGCATTGTTAACCTCTCCAAAATCCCTCTGTCCTCTGACATGACTAATAGTAATTTTTGACTCAGTTGCTTCTCCAACAACCTTGCTCCTTGACTGCTACGAGTAGAGACTCTCCTTGTCAAATCACAACTGACAGGTAGAACGAGCAAGCAATAAATCTTTTGTTTTAGCAACTGATATTTGGGGGTTGCTTGTTGTAAAATGAATTGGACTATCCTGACTAATACTGGGGGAGTATGGAAGATTTCTCCTTTATACGTTTCTATATTTTCCAAAATATACATTATGAGCTTGAATTAATCTTTTGATATAAAATTTCTTAGTATTAGCTTAACATCGTTACCTTACGTACCTCTAAGAAAGAACAAATGTTGTAAATAAACTACGTCTTAATGCTTTAATAATAGTTCTATGTACTATTTGAATTGGTCACATCAGTCTCTTGCTGCTTTGAAATTTCTTTTATCATCTCTGAAGGATTTGGCGATTTAGTCTGTCTTCTGCCTTCAATTGCATTACTAGATGTGTGGTCAATAATCATTTTCCAGATAATTCAAAAAGAATGAACTGCGATGTAATGCAGTTTCATCTACGTGTAGACATTTTTATTTCTTAAGTTCCATAAAACTTGATTTGTTCTTTGAAAGAAAATTAGGAATTTACCATTTCTCCACTTATCACTAACGAAACTAGCCTCCTATTGCTGTTGTAATAAATTGCTACCAATTCAGTGGCTATAAGTAACATAAATTTCTTATCTTATAACTATGAAGGTCAGAAGTCTTAAGTGGGTCTCAACAGGCTAAAATCAAGATGTCAGCAGGGCTGCCTTTCTTCTGGAGGCTCTACTGAGAATCTGTTTCCTTGCTTTTCCAGCTTCTATACGCTGCCCATATTCCTTGGGTCATGCTTCCATTCAAAGCTGGCAATGCTGGGCAAAATTCTCACACTATCATCTCTCTAATCGTCTCTTTTGCAGTCACATTTCCCGCTAACTCTGACTCATCTCTTGTTTCTCTCTCCCACCTTTTAACTACCCTTGTGATTACAATTGGTTTCTCTGATAATCCAGGATAATATCCCTGTTTTAAGACTTTCTGATTAGCAGCTTTAAATACCCTTTGCTATATAAGGTAACATATTCACAGGTTCCTGGGATTAGGATGCAGACATCTTTGAGGGGGAGCCATTCTGTTTATCACAATCATTAATAGCAGATTCATGACTCCTGATTTTTTTCCTGTCTCTTCCTGCATACTCAGTAACTTTTGCCTCAATGAGAATCACATTGTAGTCTTTTTGGAGACATTTTAAAAGCAATGCATATATTACCAAGAAAGTATACAACACATTACAGTGATGACCATGTAGACAATGACAACCAACTTACACCTGGTTGGTAGTAAGATACCATAGAGTTTTAGGAAGCATTCCTATATCAAAGATGTTGAATGTAGAAAAACAATGTGTGTCTTAGAATCGGTGAAATAAGTGCATGCAAAGGAATAATCAACCAATCTGTCAGCTAATCATCTGACAGGTCTCTAAAGAATGGAACACATACAAGGTAAGCTTTGACAGGAAAAGTAGAACAAGAACAAGGGCACAGTCTATGTTAAATAGTGAAAAAGAGGCATGGGGGCACTACATGCCTGTGTCATGAGACACTAAAATGAGGGCTGAGATGACCAGCATATGCATTGACTGAAATGTACATAATCTCATGCTCACTCAAAAAAAGAACCCTTCAATAAATATTCAAGAAAGTTTTCCATTTTTATAAACATAAACTAAGCTTGCTTTCTACATGTGTTTATCTATTTTGACATTTTGAATTGCACAGGAACGAATGTGCTTTGGAGAGTGATTAATTTAAAAACTCAAATCATGCACCATAAATCAGAGTATAATATTATTTCACAATCTAAAGTAAAAAGTCTTCAAGAGCACTTTTCTAAAAGTCATTTTTCATAGTTAATTTCCTTTCCCTTTATATCCAGGATAAGGACACTGATTTATTAACTATCTTAAGGTGATAAAAATACAGGGGCAACAAATATAAACAAAACTTTACCACTGTTTACTAAATTCCTACTCTGAAAAATCACAAAGCTTCAAGATGCAACCATAGATAAAACTTCAGTAATTAAGAATAATTGAGAGGAAGGCAATTCTGATTTTGTGAAAAGTCTAAATCACACATGCTTAAAAAGAAATACAGCGGAGTTACTTTCAAGCAGTTTAATACTTTTTTTAAAAAGCTAACCAATTTTTGGCAATTGGTGGGACTTGTTCTAGTAAAAATATGATTGTGATTAGCTCTAAACAAATAGCATGAAAAAGAGTGAATATATCCAATGAACTAGGAGTCAAGACATACGTACCCTGCTTCAGATCTTCCTCTAGGAGTACTCCATTTCCTCATGTATAAAATGAGGGGATTAGAGTAAATAATATTTGAGATTTCTGAAGCTCTACAATGTTTTAAGTATTTATTTATCAGTAAATAGAAGTTGTTAAAGTGGGTTTAGAACTAAGAGCTTGAATCAGTGATTTAGGAATTCCTCCTATAATCCTTTTGAAAATATTAGTTTAGGAATGCCCTTTTCTAGACAGAGTTCAGAAATAAACCAGTATCTGGCAAGGCCTTTTGCTTTTGTTTTTGTTTTCAATTTGGAATTATTTTTATGGTATTCTGACAGCTTGCTGTAGTTTATATTTACAGATAAACATCAACTGAAGCAATTAAAAAAAGTTAACACTGTAATGGGAAATACAACAAAGGAAGATGTCAGCATTTCAACCTGCATTCATTCTGACAAAGCCTTAAAATTGCTCTTTATATAAAAATGAGGCAATGTAGTCATTTTGTCATCAGTCAAAATCTGCTGTGTGCTTTAAACTGAATGACAGCAAGATTAGAGAGATTGATTTAATCTGAAATGTGTGTGGGGAAGAACAGGGGGTAGGGAAAGGAGGAGTAAGCTCAGAAGAATGAGGCTCAAGTTCTTTTCGGTATGTGTGAGCCCACGCTTCCACGTTTGTGCAGCTGCGACCTTTTCCAGACCTTCTTCTTTGTCTTCTCCATCCAAGATCTTTTCATTTTACCCCCTTCCTTTTATTTCCTTCTCTTCCCCAACTCTCCTTCTGTAACCCCAAAGTTAAGTCTTATCCTATAACTTCATTTCTTGCATCCACCACTATTGAGAAAAAGACAAGTCTAGATGAGATGAAATAGCGCTTATTTTGCCTAGAACTTGCTAAAATTCCAGTGAGAATGTGAACCTGAGATTAATCTGCCAGCAAGCTGTCTCCTTCCATTTTTTCAGGACCATTTTTAATAAAAGCAGCTCACAAATTTTCTTTTACAGTTTTACATTCAGCTCTTTGTTTGTAATGGAGAATTCTATTTAAATGGAAGGAAAAACTAAGTCATTTGCATGCAAATATAGCAATAAGGAGAGATTGCAGAAATAATGAACATGGTATATTAGCTAATCTTCCTGCAATCAGTGACCAGGAATATATTCATTCCAAATGATTCTCTGATTCATTCTAGTTATTACCATAAAAAGTATCCTAAGTGACACACATAAGATGTGTATATGACTTTAGATTAAATGGTAGCAACTCATAGTACATTTTCCTCGCAATATCATGAATAATAATGACTGTACCTGCATTGGATATGTTTAACAGTCATACCATTAAATTATAAATTGCCTAAGTGGACCTGGATCAGAAATCATTTGGAAAATTAACATTACTGTTCATGAATGGTCTGTGTACGTTTTTCTTCACAGAGTTGTCCTTCCTAAAACTGAAATATTACTTATCAACTATGACAAAAAAGGTTTGTATTTCTTTGACTTTGAGAACAATGAAAACATGTGGATGCTTTTAGCTAAAGATGAATGAGCTACCAACAGCAAGATGACAAGTTTGCTGCCATCCACAACAACAACCACATCTCCTTTTTGGATCAGGGTTTATGGAATTGAAAGGGCCTTCATATCTAGTGTTTCATTTAATTCCAAGCATATCCTGTTGAGTAGATAAAACTGTGTATCTATCCCTGTTTTACAGCAGGTGACTGAGGTTCTGATAGACTATATTACTTGCCTAAGTACACTCAGTGCATATTGTTATATCTGCTAAATCAGTGTTTCTCAAATGTTGTAAGAATAGATGGAAAGTGTGTTTTGAAGATAAAGCTAACTTTTGTTGCATTAACTTTAATCTGTTTTCAATCTTTACATTTAGTTTATCTTGAAATTACAAATAACATTAAGGGTAATTTAAAATTTTGTATATGTACCAAAGGGGTATGGCTTATAAAAGGTAGGAAAATAATATGCTAACTATTCTGATAAGTTCTGATAAGAAGAAAATGCTCAGAGGAAAATTACTGTTATATGAAATTATCAAGGAAATCCTAGTTTTACTTTTTTTTTCCCATTCATTTGTAAACCCTTGTGGACAAAGACTTTTTTAAAATCAGTTACTCTGTTTGGAATACAAATGGCCTCTCATTATTGACAACTATCAACTGGACGATATAATAAAAATAGTAACAATAGCTACCATTTATTTAGTATTTTTTTGTAATCCAACTACAGACCAACAAATATTATATTTTCAAGAGTTAAAAATAAAGTTAAATGAAATAATAATGAAGCCCCTACTATAGGCAAGAAACTCTGGGGGCTCCCAAATGATTTCAGGAGGTTTGCAATTATTGAGTCAGTTTTCTGAAATTTGTCTATGGTGTGCACTCTAGCAAGCCCAATTTGGAAGAGTGACTTGGCAGGATGTTTCTGCTTGATAACAGAAATCTTACCCAAGATCCAGTACTGAGTTACCCAAAGCTTAGATTAAACTCATGTTTAGACCACCAGCAATATTCAGCTTTGATTAATCAATTCAAATTTTGTAATAAAAATATCTAGAAAGAAGAAAAATATCTAGAAAAATATATGAAATATTATTTTTTGAGGAAGATTTGCCCTGAGCTAACATATGCCACCAATCTTCCTCTTTTTTCTGAGGAAGACTGGCCCTGAGCTAACAACCGTGCCCATCTTCCTCTACTTTATATGTGGGATGCCTACCACAGCACGGCTTGACAAGCAGTGCGTAGGCCCACACCCGAGATCCGAACCAGTGAACCCCACGCCACTGAAGTAGAACGTGCGAACTTAACTGCTGCACCACCAGGCTGGCCCCTAAAATATTTAATTTTAGCTTATATTCAAGTTTTGTGTCATTTTGAAAAACAAAATTTTATTTTTAATTACATATCAATGTATGAGTCACCATAATGTTTAAAGGTTTAGGATCTTAAATCCAATTTTACCGAAAATTATTTTATCAGGGACATCACTATGGTCTCTGTGACTAATCATTGAACGGAGTGTGTTCTGGAAAAGGGTCTTGGAGCAAAGTTAGCATGAATGGGATAGGTCTCTTCTAAGTAGTCTTGCCAAAGCTGAACTTTGAGTTACTATAAAACTCATTCAATTTATAACTTCCAAATTTCTTCTCACTTCCTACCTATTAGAGCCTGACACAGATTAGCAGCTTGGGAAAGTCAGGTTGGTCGACTGCTGACTGCTTCAGAGGCTTTTCTGCAGCCTTTAGAAGAACTCTTTTCCTCCTCATCCTGTGCTGTTACTGCAACACAAGCACCTGACAGATTTTCTTGCCAAGGCTGACTGGCCATTGTTCAGGGAATGAAACTCCTTCAAGCATCCTTGAAAGGCCTTTTCTCCTTCAAAAGAGCACCTTGCAAACCCTCACAATTTTATGTTTCCTTGGATGCTAATTGGTTGTTAAGCCTGATGGGTTTACAAAAGTTAGCCAAAATTCCAAGTTGCCTTTGACATATTCAAGTACCTAATAGATGGAAATCTCTAGCTGATTTTTTTCTTTTGGGTGACTTAGGCTTTGTCTATATAATCCCAGTTTTACGTTGTAGAGTTGAGGTTGAATATAGCCATTTTTGAGATGGACATTAATTACATGTTAACGGATTTCAATCACTGGGGGAAAAAGGCCATTTTATTTAAGAGTTACTTTTTAGGAGGCAGAAAATAGTTCAAGCTAACAAAAGACAAAAACAGGGTTTTTACTCCCTCACTACACTTATTAGCACTCCTGTGTACCCATATGGGCCATATAGGCCTTTCTGGGATTATGACAAGAAAGAAAATGACAATTGCTCAAAATAGTGACCCTGCCTCAACTGATCCCAGGCTCAACCTGAATTAGAACTCAGGAACTAGAATTAGTTTCCAGAAACTTTCCACTACACAACAAAGTGTCACAGGTATACAGAAGTATACACAGATACTCACACTTAAATTGTGAACACCTTATCAATTCAAAATTTAGCCTTGATATTTATTTGAATTCTGGTTAGGCTAACTTGTTTTATTTATTGTTACTCTCTACTCCTGAATAGCTTCTCTTCAACCTTACACATTCTTTTCCAAGATGCTGATGACTTAGTGATTTAGGTTGGCACGCTTGGACATGGGCAATGTTGGCTGGATGTATGCAGACATTGGAAGAAGAGTTCATAGAATCACCCATAGTCTCTTTCTCACATATCAATTTAGAAAATCAAAGGTTTTTCTTGGAAGGACAATTCCCAGAATTGTTCAGGATGTGGATAAATGTTTGGAATTCCTTTCATTTTATAAGCACTAGTTAAAACCACATCCACGGGTTTTCACAGATGACAATGTTATTAAAATGCAGAAGAGTGATGTCAGCAACATGGCAGAGTGAGCTGTTCCCTTTATCTCTCCCCTTATGAACTACAACTAGATGCACACTCACTGGCCAACTTAGGATACCCACAGAGCACACCAGGACACCTGAGAGAGCCACGCAGCTACATATCTGAAGGTGGATAGACTAGGCCTCTGGGAAGTAGTGGAGATAGGTGAGCACTCCCCAACCCTTCCCCAGCAGCCCTGTGTTTAGTGGTTACCAGAGGAAAAGGGGGTTGGAGGTGGGTGAAAGTGGTAAAAGGGCATGTATGTATGGTGATTGATAAAAATTAGACTATTGGTGGTGAGCATGATACAGTCTATACAGAAACTGATAAATAATAATCTACACTTGAAATTACATAATATTATAAACCATTATGATCTCAATAAAATATTTGAAAAAATAAAAATAAAAATAAATAAAATTCTCAAGTCATTACGGTTTCTTCTAAAAAGTAAGAGTTCTAAAACATTAACATTCACGTTGTTTCCCCTTTCTGGTTCATTCCATGAAAATAATGAAAAATAGAAAAGTAAAATACTAAATTCTAAAAAGGGAAATAGAAGACTAAGAAACTTAAAAGCAAAGAAAAGCTTCCTTTTAGGTAAGAAATTTTCTAATAATGTGACTATCTACTTAAGTTTGGAGAAATCTTTTCTATTAGTAGTGCTGTGTATGGGGTTTTAATAGTAATGTTCATTCGAGCAAATTTATTCATAAGTAATAATAAATATTACAGAAACCTTGGAACTCCTTGAAGCAATGGATCTTCTTTACTGAATCTTCTTTATGTATAGCATAAAACGCATCAAAATGGTCACATGTGAACTTATCAAATGAAAATGTTGTGAAGATTAAGGTAATAGCCTATCCCCGGCTCATGTTACATTTGATGTGAGAAAAGCTTTGAACGACAAGAACAACAGCAATGTCTTGATTCTTTGTCAGGAAATCTCAATTCAAATCCTTATGAATGTATTCACAATGCTGCTTGGGAAAAAAAAAATCTAGCTTCGATATTGAAGAGCTGTCACACAGCTTTGGTTATGTTGTTGAACTAGCGAATATTTTGATTTTTGCCCCTGTGATAATGGTTCAGTTATATATTTTTGTAAAATATTGCATGTGCACAATGAGAATTTTGAGTGAGTATTGGATCTGGAGGGAGGGTTCTCTATATAATATAATTAATGAATCAGCCTCACTAAGGACTGGAGAAGGACTGACAAAAAGTAGGAAGATGGGAGCTTTTCATTAGTTAATGAAATCAAGTTGTTAGAGCTCTAAGATTAGGCTTAATTGTATATACACATTTGGAGGCTTATTGAGAAACTCTCTTAAAATCCATGGTTGCTAACATTAGTAATTTATGAAATACTTGTTTATTATAAACAACAAATAATGTGTATTCCAAGAATTTGATTTTCATATTACTTTTCATGAATGAGAATTCTTTTCTTTACTTATTTTTACATAGTGAGCTATGTATGCCTGAACACCTGCAAATAAAGCATCTGACTTCTATTTCAGAAGTAGATTGTGATATTTTTATCCACATTTTGGGAGAGAGATTCCAAGATCAGCAAACAGTTTATTTTCTCCTGAGTACTCTGACTGCAATTAAAACTAAGCTGCCACCAGGTGGAAAGTGGTATTTTTATGACAGCTAGGATCACCATATGTCCCAGTTTGCTTAAGAGAGATCTAAATTATGCCTGTTGTCCCATATTAACTATCAATCTCATCTCCTTTTAACTCTCAAGTTTCCAAATTTGGACAATTAATTTTATGGTCACCCTAATGATAACTTTGTTATTGAAAAGCATTGCCAACTCTAAATTTGGGTGAATGGGTTCAGGTTCTTGCTAAAATGGTAACTGAGATAAATGGCATTTCCTTTCCTGTACAGCGTTTTTTCCTTAGACTTAATAATTGTCTATATTTTTTTACTTTTAAAAATTTTTTGAATTATATGTAAGTTTTTCTATGGCCTCCCACATGCTTAAACCAATCTAGTAATCTGTAGGTTCCATGGTTTTCTGGAGTCTTCCAGCCTCTAGTCTAGTCTGGACTTGTACTTTAGCTCTGCTGAATAACTGCTATCCTGGGACTTTCACTGGCCGTCATTAGTGGAATTCTCTTTATCTTCCTGCTGCTCTCTCTCGCATTGTATAACCTGCTTCTGAGATCCCACTTTATTGGTTTATTTTCTCATTTTGGTAGAATACTTTCTCCAGTAGCTTTAAATTTTTGAGGCTTTTCATGTGTGAAAACATGGGGGAAAATATACCCTGATTGATAGTTTGAATATGGAATTTTAGATTAAAATCATTTTGCCTGAAAATCTTGAACATTGCCTTCTAGCTTCTCATATTAATATCAAGAAGTTTGAAGCTATTCTGATTCTTGATCCCTTGAATGTAACCTATTTATCTTTTGCTTTGGAATCTTCTCTTTGTCCCAAGAGTCCTAAATTTTATGATTGCTTGACTTCATGTGGGTCTTTTAATTTTTTTATACTAGACAATTAATAGGTCCTTTCAATCAAGCAGCTGAGAGCCTTCCATTTTAGGAATTATTTTTCAACTGTCCCTTTGGTGATTTCCTAATCTTTATTTCATCTCTCCTCTTTATTAGTTGAATTAAGCTTTTACAGTGGTGAAACACACCTCGAGTATCACTGAATATGAGCTAGAGCAAGCAGCCTAGAAGAGGTGATCCATGCCTAAGCAGTGTATGAAGGTGAGATCCAATAGAATTTCTAAAAAGTTAGCTTATTTTCTAAGGTTATTCTGCTTTAACATTAAAAAAGCTTAGTACCACAAAATACCATTTAAAAAATTAAAAAGTTTAGTGAACTCTAACAATGCTTAAGTAAAAGTTTCTGAGAGGATTTAAAAGCTAGTTACTATTCAAATCCAGCTGCATGGTGAGGTCTAAATCTAAGTGGAATAGGCAGCCTCTTATCAAGAATTTTATGAGTTGTGAGACCACTCCCCTTCACAAACAAGCAACAAACTTCCCTATCATATGCCCATCTTCAACAGCACACCAATTTTCATCACTGGAGTATTTTGGGCATTAGCATGGAAATCCCTGACTGATTAACTCTGGGGTGGCAGGAACTGCCTATCCTCTTCCCTGCGGTAGGTTATTTACTGAGAATTGGGCCTTTGCAAGAAGCTATATTCCATAACCTCCTTGGACCTTCAGAGAACCAATTGTCTTTCACCATTTCCATCCCCCCACCTACACTCAATACACACACAACCAGATTCTTAAGCAATCTCTAAGCATAAGAGAAATAAAGAATATCTCTTCGATGGTGGTGTACTTTCCAGAAATGATAAAAAAATATCAATCTGCTGATCCATAAATTCAATGAAGCCTAAATGGAGCATATGAAAATATATATAAAATAAATCCAGGGGCCGGCCCTGTGGTGCAGTGGTTAAGTGTGCACGTTCCGCTTCAGCAGCCCGGGGTTCACTGGTTCGGATCCGGGGTGTGGACATGGCACCGCTTGGCACGCCATGCTGTGGTAGGCATCCCACATATAAAGTAGAGGAAGATGGGCACGGATGCTAGCTCAGGGACAGGCTTCCTCAGCAAAAAGAGGAAGATTGGCAGTAGTTAGCTCAGGGCTAATCTTCCTCCAAAAATAAATAAATAAATAAAATAAAGCCATACTAAGACACATCACAGTGGAACTGTAGATCAAAGGTAAAGAGAAGATTTTATAAAAAAAAAATCACAGTGGAACTGTAGATCAAAGGTAAAGAGAAGATTTTATAAAAGAAGATTTTATAAATAAAGATTTTATAAAAAGACTTTATAAAAGTCACAGTTAAAATAATAGTTGACTTGTCAAGTGCTACAATGGAAATCTGAAGACAATGGAATAGCATTTTCAGCGCTGAAAAACCCCTGCAGATGTAGGATTCCATTGCCATTGAAATATGCTCATCCTATAAGGATTAGTGTGAAATAATGAGATTTTCAGACAACAAGTAGACCCTCACTACAGGAAATACCAAAAAATGGACTTTAAGTAGCATAAAAGTGATCCAAGTGCAGTACTAATCATAGGAAATCTTGGCTAAAGTAACAAAGGAATAACAAGGCAAGGGGAATAAAAAGAACTGCTCTTCTCTGTGAAAATGTGGCAATCTCTGAGTTAGAAATTATCCATAGAGTCTCTATTAAATGCAAACATGCTACAAGAAAGGAATAACATATCATGTTATTAACATTTTCTAATACAGTGTGTGTTCTTATACAGAAAGCATGTTCTCTGGAAGTTTAGTGCTCTGAGAGACACTAATAAGTGTGACTTGCAAATAAGGTACAAGTTCAAATAAGTGTGGGAAACATGGTGTTAAATAAAGTGAAACCAGATTCTTGACTGCTGGAATTCTCAGGACCTTTAAGTATGCTAAATTATATCTTGAATTACCAAGAGGGTGATATTGGGAATATTGTGTATATTATATCACAGCATTTCCCAATAATATTTAACCACAGATTTTTTTCACAGTAACTCATTGAATTGGCATTTCATGGATCATACTCAAAGACACTCTGTCCCTAGCACACTCCTTGTGATTCTTTATCAAGTTAGACAGATGTTAACTTGAAAAGCAACAAACAGTTCCTGACTCAGTAGGGCAGGAGATAAGTAAATCCTTACAGAAAGAAGACAAAAGGGCAAGAATTAGATTATGAAGTGGTTCCTGGGATAGGAGATCCAGATAGGAGAGCTACCTTTGTGAGAAGGAGAATTGCAAAAGCATGAGGGCCAAATGGCAAAGAATAACATCACGTGCTTAAAACTTGTGCTGGGGCTTCTGTTGTTCAACTACATGAGTCATATATGAGTATCCACAATCTTTTGGCAATGTAAAAGAAAATGGTTGAGATGTGAAATAAGCACAGGCATCTAAAACATGCAACTGTGTCTGCTTCTGATGCATCTGATTAGGAAGCAGTGTCCACTGACCATTTATGCAAACCTACGTACAATCCTCAATGAAAATTTTTGCCTCATTACAAGATACAAAATAACAAAATCAAATGGTTTTTCACTATACAAGATTAATATGATTTCATATGTAGTGACCAAATATATTTGTTACATAAAATAATCCTCATCAGAGGCCTATAAGACTATCAATAGGCTTCTCATTCATCACTAAGATTCATATCCATGCTAATACTAAAAGTAATGATATATTCCTTAAACATAAAAAGAATTTATCCTAATCAGTTTAGAATTTAAAATTTTAAAATTATTAAATTAGTATTTCATTGATTATAATATTTAAAAAGTATACTTTATTAAATTTTTTTATAGAAGAAAAGGACAGTTTTACAGATGTGTGCAGTACTTTTCTACACCTCTGCAAAGGTAACAATTCTGAGAAGCAGGCAAAGCGGTAGTATTTTCCCTGATTGGGAGATTATGTGACTTGCTTAAGGTCTTATTGCTACTAAAATATTATAAGGATTAAAGGATTATAAAGACTAGATAAAGATGTATAAGGAATACAGACTGATGTTCTACTCCAGATACTGCCAACTAAATCATATTGCCTTACTTAATTTTTTTTTCCATGAACTAAGGTCCATACCAGGAAGGTATTCCAACTTATTTCTTCACAGTACTGAGTGAGGAAGAAGTTTCTTTAGGTTTTATATATAACTGCTTTCTTCAGAAAAACTCAAATTATTTTAAATTCTATATATTCTCTCCACATGTGACATTTCATAAATAGAGCAAATGAGCCCCAGAGAGTAAAGGCAAATTGCCCAACATTACATACAAAAATATATTTGGAATCTTTGACTAAAAACAAAGGTCTGCTTTTGTACATATGTTCAATACTGTGTGGGACTGTCCTTATGTATGCTAATGAATAGAGCTAATTGTTAATAGATATATAAATCAATGTATGTTTCTGCACCACTGATGGATAAATTGCTAGACCCAGAAATGAGACTAAGTGGGGAGAAGAGAGTAGCCAATAAAAGAAAAATATGCACTGGTCAACTTTAAGAGGTGCAGACGCCAAGGAAGGCCAACAACTAGGGGAGAAGAATTTATGCATATGCCAAAATCCATCCCAGAGGGAGCAAATGGAGTTACTGTTTCACCAGGAATGGCAAGAGCTCAAAGTTCAGGTTGCATTGACAGTAGAAACATGTGGAAGCAGAAAAAGAATTCAGATTTCTAGAAAGGACTCCAATTAGAAATAGGCTGAATTCACAAGATCAAGAGGACATATTGTTCTGAATTATACTTGGTGTATTCTAAATTTACCAGCAGATATTAATTGAAATACATTACAAATATCTCAAGATCACACAAACTTAAGGAGAAGTAAATGTTTCGGTTTTGGCTCTTAACTCCACCTAGCTTTGTCACTGGTGCTCTAAGCTTCTGTATTCTTCCTTTCTCATGTTGTCCTGGTTACTTTTAAGTCTTCTCAAGTGCATCACTCAGCTGCAATCCTAAGAGAGCTTACAATAGCCTTGCAGGCCTGAGGACTACAGCAACTGTAATCCCCTGAGCCTAGCAACCAGCTACACTGGGTACCTACTCAATTAACAGGATAACTGCAACAGGAGTGTGCTATTAGACCTTGTAGCTAATGGTGCTGGGGCTCCCCAAAGCTAACTTACAAACAGCCAGCCAGGGAGGGAAAGACTAGACTCTCTGGGTACCTGCAGTAGGAGCAACCCTGACACAGCAGAAAGACAAAAGTACCCTACACAGGAGTCACTCCTGGATCATTTGGACTGGTGAGAGGGGAGCACACTTCTGGACCTCAAAAGACATCTTTTACATAAGTCTACTTCTCTAAGGTTAGGAGACATAGCTGACTCATCTAATACATAGATATAAGCACAGAGAAAGAGGCATAATAAGGTGGCAAAGGAATACATTCTAAGCAAGGGAACAGGACAAAACCTCAGAAAAAGAACTAAGTGAAACAGAAATAAGCAATCTACCTGGCAAAGAGTTCAAACAAAAACTCATAATGATGGTCACTGATATTGGGAGAAGACTGGATGAACACAGTGAGAATGTCAACAAAGAATTGGAAAATATAAAAAATAACCAATCAGAAATGAAGAATACAATACTGGGAATGAAAAATTCACTAGAGGGACTCAATAGCAGAGTAGATGATACAGAAGAACAGATCAAGCCAGCTGGATGAAAGACTAGAGGAAATCACCAAAGCTGAACAGATAAAACAAAAAAGAAAGAAAAAGAATGAGATAAACAAAATTTACAAACTTTTAGCTAGACTTACCAAGAACAAAAGAGAGAAGGCACAAATAAATAAAATCAGAAATGAAAGAGGGGAAATTATAGCAAACACCTCAGAAATTCAAAATATTATAAGAGAATATTATGAAAAGCTATACACAACAAATTGGATAAACTAGAAAAAGTGGATAAATTCTTACAATCATACAACCATCCAAAACTGGACCAGGAAGAAGTAGAGAATTTGAATAGACCAATCACCAGTAAGGAGATCAAAAGAGTAATCAAAAACCTCCCAAAAAATAAAAGTCCAGGACCAGACAGCTTCCCTGGTGAATTCTACCAAATAGTCAAAGAAGACTAATACTTATCCTTTTCAAACTCTTCCAAAAGATTGAAGAGGAGGGGAAGCTTCCTAACTCATTCTACGAAGCCAACATTACCCTGACACCAAAATCAGACAAGGACAACACAAAAAAAAGAAAGTTACAGGCCCATATCACTGATATTGATGAACATTGATGCAAAAATCATCAACAAAATACTAGCAAATTGAATACAACAATACAGTAAAAAGATCAAACACCATGATCAAGTGGGATTTATTCCAAGGATGCAGGGATGGTTCAACATGCACAAATCAATCAATGTAATACACCACATTAACAAAATGAAAAATAAAAATCACATGATCATCTCAATAGATACAGAGAAGGCATTTGGCAAGATACAGCATCCATTTGTGATAAAAACTGTAAATAAAATGGGTATCGAAGGAAAATACCTCATAATAATAAAGGCCATATATGACAAACCCACAGCTAATATCATTCTCAATGGAGAAAAACTGAAAGCTATCCCTCTATGAACAGGAACCAGACAAGGATACCCACTTTCACCACTCTTATTTAACATAGTATGGAAGTCTTAGCCAGAGTAATCAGGCAAGAAAAAGAAATAAAAGGGATCCAAATTGGAAAGGAAGAAGTGAAACTGTCATAATTTGCAGATGACATGATTTTATATATAGAAAAGAATCCACTAAAAAACTTTTAGAAATAATAAATGAATACAGTCAAGTTGGAGGATACAAAATCAACATATAAAAATCAGTTGCATTTCTATACGCTAACAATGAAGTAGCAGAAAGAGAAATTAAGAATACAATCCCATTTACAATTGCAACAAAAAAGAATAAAATACCTAGGAATAAAATTAACCAAAGAGGTGAAAGATTTCGACACTGAAAACTATAAAACTGTTGAAAGAAATTGAAGACAGAAAGAAATGGAAAGATATTCCATGCTCTTAGATTGGAAGAATTAATATAGTTATAATGTCCATACTTCCTAAAGCAATCTATAGATTCAATGCAATCCCTATCAAGGTTGCAACAACATTTTTCACAGAAATAGAACCAAGAATCCTAAAATTTATATGGAACCACAAAAGACCCCAAATAGCCAAAGGAATCCCGAGGAAAAGGAACAAAGCTGGAGATATCACACTCCCTGATTTCAAAATATACTACAAAGCTATAGTAACAAAAATAGGACGGTACTGGCACAAAAACAGACACACAGATCAACGGAACAGAATCGAGAGCCTAGAAGTAAACCCACACATCTATGGAAAGGTAATTTTCGACAAGGAAGCCAAAAGCATACAACGAAGAAAGGAGAGTCTCTTCAATAAACGGTGCTGGGAAAACTTGACAGCCACATGCAAAAGAATGAATGTAGACCATTATCTTACACCATGCACAAAAATCAACTCAAAATGGATTAAAGACTTGAATGTAAGACCTGAAACCCTGAAACTTCTAGAAGAAAACATAGGCAGCACGCTCTTTGACATCAGTCTTAGCAGCATATTTTCAAGTACCATGTCTGACTGGGCAAGGTAAACAATAGAAAAAATAAACAAATGGGACTACATCAAACTAAAAGGCTTCTTCTGCACAGCAAAGAAACAATCAACAAAACAAAAAGACAACCTAACAATTGGGAGAAGATATTTGCAAATCATATATCAGATAAGGGGTTAATATCCAAAATATACAAAGAACTCATACGTGTCAACAACAAAAAAACCAACAACCCCATTGAAAAATGGGCAAAAGATCTGAACAGAGATTTC
Organism: Equus quagga; assembly: GCF_021613505.1. Classification (NCBI taxonomy): domain Eukaryota; kingdom Metazoa; phylum Chordata; class Mammalia; order Perissodactyla; family Equidae; genus Equus; species Equus quagga. The sequence continues at coordinate 32,533,048 of NC_060276.1, forward strand.
TCTAAAGAAGATATACAGATGGCCAACAGGCACATGAAAGGACGTTCAACATCATTAACTATCAGAGAAATACAAATCAAAACTCCAATGAGATATCATCTCATTCCCCTCAGAATGGCTATAATTAACAAGACAGGAAACAGCAAGTGTTGGAGAGGATGTGGAGAAAAGAGAACCCTCATGCACTGCTGGTTTGAGTGTAAACTGGTGCAGCCACTACGGAAAACAGTATGGAGATTCCTCAGAAAATTAAGAATAGATCTACCACATGATCCAGCTATTCTACTGCTGGGTATTTATCAAAAGAACTTGAAAACAGAAATGCATAAAGTACATGCACCCCTATGGTCACTGCAGCATTATTCACAATAGCCAAGACTTGGAAGCAACCTAGGTGCCCATCAAGGGACGAATAGATAAAGAAGATGTGGTATATATAGACAATGGAATACTACTCAGCCATAAGAAATGATGAAATCTGGTCATTTGTGCCAACATGGATGGACCTTGAGGGTATTATGCAAAGTGAAATAAGTCAGAGGGAGAAACTCAAATACTATACGATATCACTCATAAGGAGAAGATAAAAACAATGACAAACAAACACATAGAGACAGATATTGGATTGGTGGTTACCAGAGGGAAAAGGGAGAGGGAGGAGGGCAAGAGGGGTGATTAGGCACACATGTGTGGTGATGGATTGTAATTAGTCTTTGGGTGGTGAACATGGCATAATCTACACAGAATTCGAAATATATTATGATGTATACCTGGAAGTTATATAATGTTATAATCCAATGTTACTGCAATTAAAAAAAAAAACTTAAAATAAACCAACAAAAAACCCTAGTACCTCGTATGAAAGTTTGATATTGCTTTATTAGCTTCCTGATGTCAAGGCTACTGTGACCAATTCCTCAGCATTTGGTAGCTACACCTCATATTGGAGGATCTGCAGCCCTTTTAGGCAGAGAATTAATGAAGTTGGAGACAATACTTGCAATGAGCAGTAGCAAAACGGACACATAGATTAAAAGAGCCTCCTAACAATTACCACTGACACAGAATTAGTTTGTCAGGAGCCATGACTTGGGAAAAGAGAGATCTGGATTCTTCTTAGGACAAGTAAGTTTTAATGTCTCAGGTTTTAGGGAGGGAGGAAGGAAAGGGAAAACAAAAGGTCAAGTCAAGATGTATGTCTGGAGATGCTGGAATGCTAAAAGATTCTAGAGGGACCTAAGCAATCCGACAACAATATTGGGGAACGCTGTGTAGCTGGAAGCCAAAGTTATGTCAAAGGTAAAATCAGTCAAGAAAGCTAAATTTGTAAAGTACCAGAGACTACAGCAGTAGTTGAGATCTGGGTATCATGCTTGGCTCTTCTGCAAGCATCGTTACTCTTCACACTTTAACATAACATAACTCACTTCAGAGTTCTTATTTATTAAATTACAAGTACTAGACTAAACAACCTCTAAAAACTTTTCCAGTTATATCCTTCCCTGATTCTATGATTCATAAATTTGGAAAGAGCTTGAAATTCTGACTTCTCTGAACTCCACAATACAGCCAATATGAAAGCATTCTTTTTGGCAGGCTGCTCAGTTGAAAGAATTGAATTATTAACAGACAGATTGTGTCACCTGGGATTTTTTTCTTAACACCTTACTATAGGAACTCAAGTAATCTTAAAACCCTTGCCTTTGATTTTTCCCAATGGGCATCCAAATCTGCCATTCAGTCAACCAACATTTATTGAATTCCTACAATGTGTGTGGACACTGGGTTAGGCTTTAGGAAGACAAAAATGAATAAAACAGAGTCATGGTTTTAAAGACAATCACAGTATAGTGGGGGAAATAGAAACATATGCCATGAGGACAATGTCATGATAGAGATACGTGTAGGGTATTATGAACACAGAGGAAAGGAGTTATAACTCAACTAGAGAGGAGTGATAATGCAAGGTTTCTAAGTAAAGATTTTACTGTGTGTCATTCTTCAAACTGAGGTATGCACTTGTGAGAAAATATTGGGCAGAGCATGCCAACCAAAGAGAACAATATGAGCAGATGAATAGAGCTGAAAAATAGCATTATGAAACAGGTAGGTTTCTATTGTTTTTGACTGTTCTGTACTCCTTTTCCATTTCTTATTTTATCCATGTTTTTCTCTCACTCCAACTATGTGGTGGGACTGTTAAGCATATTACACCATCCCCATGGCTATAGGGGTGGGCATACGACTCAGATACAGTCAATTATAATGTACCATTCCACTGGGCATAGCAGTTCATACAAGGGATGGTATATTACCCAAACCAGATCAATCAGATGCTTTCCTTAGGGTTTGAATATACAAGAGTAGCAACAGAAAGCAGCGTGTCACAAAATCTAGGACAATATACCCTAGTATAATGTTGCCTGGGTTCAAATATAAGTTCCACCACTTATTAACTTTGTGAACTTAGATAAATTACTCAATATTTCTGTATCTTAGTTTCCTCATTTATAAAGTGGGGACCACAACGGTATCTACATCATAGTATTGCCAGGATTAATGTGTTAATATACATAAAACATTAGACTATTTCTTGCCACACAGTAAGTGCTTACTAAGTATTGTCGCTATTATTGTTGTGTTGTATATGCTATTGTTATATTTGTTATATACTAACTACTGATTGCTATGGGATTCTTACATTGGGATGATGTAAGATTTGAATGACCACTAGAGTAAGGTTTCTCAATATTGGCACTATTGACATGTTCAGCAAGATAATTCTTTGCTGTGGGCAGTTGTCCTGTGCATTATAGGATAATTAGCATCATTTCTGGCCTCTACCTGTTAGATGCTAGTAGCATCACCCAAGTTGTGACAAACAAAAATGTCTCTAGAAATTCCCAAATGTTTCCTGGGGGACAAAATAGACCCTGGGCAAGAATCACTGCAGGTCTTTTACCTTCTAACTGGAGAACGATAATTTACTATAGGAAAGAATGAAGTCAATATGTAAAGAACAACTGAAACAAGAGGTGGGGAGATTTAGACAGAATGAGTCCTTAAGACAATTACATCTTCAGTTCTAGTTTCTGAATCCCCTAAACTCTCCTGGTTCCTGCAGATAGACTTTTGTTTTTCTTTATCTTTCTATTAAAAATTCTCCTGTTTTTGGTAAATTAGTTTACTTGGATTTCTCTCACTTGCAACTGGAAGAGATCTGAACATTGTTGCATAGAGTTTATCATTATCATATATATATATCTGCCCCTACTGAATATATATATTCTGTGTCCCAACTGAAATGTAAGTGCTGTGAGAACAGGGACTTTGTGACTTTGTCTGTCATGTTCACTACTGTATATCCAGGGTCTAGAACAGTGATTGGCATATATAAGGTACTAAATAAACATCTGTGGATGAATCAGTGAAGAAAGCAGAAGTAGCTTCATGTCACTAGAGCTAAAAGTGTATGAAAGGGGGTATGTTGTATGTTATAAGGGCAGTTAAATAGCTTTAGAAGTACGCTAATTGCAATCATCACTCCAGGGATTGTTACATAACACATGAAACATCATAATCAAGAATTATTACTTAAGGATTGGTTACTTAAACTTGATCATCTTAAACAAAAGCTATACCATAAGGTCTACTCCTTACCTTCAGGGATATAAGAAATAAATTTTAATTGATGAAATTGGTGGTTAAGGTAGGTCACTGTTAGAGGTGATATATCAGACATGCTTACTCCTGCATGAAGGAGGTTTTAGAATGCAAAAAAGAGGTCTAGAACCTATTTGGTCTTATATATCTCCATTTCTCAGTCTTCTGCTGCCTAATCCAACGGCAAAGCTACCTAGTTGTACCATTACTACTACGTTGTGCCCTCCTCAGAATGTGATTTTTATGCAAAGTGCCAGTATTTGGGTTTACGTCAGAGAATGGAATCTCTCAGAGCTATAGAACAGGTTATATAGATTTTTTTGTCTCTTTCTTAATGCATGTTTGTACATTGGATAGAATTTAACAAGAGACACTTTTTTCATTGTAACATACTATCTAATAGCCAGGATGTGGGAGAGAGAATATATAGTTCCCAACTCTCTCTCACCACCAGAGGCTACCAATATTTACAATAACAACAACACAAAAAAAACTTGGCATTTGATATATTGTCCAAATTGGTTTCACTCATTTGCAACACAGAGAAATGGACTTAAAAAGAAAGGTGGGGTAGGTTTAGACTTATTCTGAGTTGGAGAGAGGCCACTAAAGAGTTTAAAAGAAGTGAGTAACTAAAAAGATTTGAAATTTGATGTCATTCTTACAACTGTGTGGACAAAGAACCTCAGAAGAGGAAGAATATGAAGGCAGGGAGATTAATTTGAAAGGTTTTAAAACAGAAAATGATTGCAGGTGAGAAGAGGAGAGGACAGATTACAGAAATATACCCAGTATTCAGAAAAGGCATGTTATTAAGAAGGCTGAGGGAGGTAAAGAAGGGAGAATCATAGGTGTATTCTAGGTTTCTAGTTTTTAGAACTGGGGGAAAGATGGCACCAAAGGAAACAGAGAATACAAGAGGAGGTGCAGGCGCTGGTCTTTTGTTTCTTGATTTTTCTGCTGGTTTTCTCTTCTCTGCTTCCTTATTCGGTCAGCTTCCTTTGATTGCCAAATTCCATTCTAACACCCTGACTGGCTTCCCTGCAGCTATGGTAAACATTTACTTTTCAGTGCTCCTTGAGCTATGTGTGCCCATAAGTCATTTTGATAATAAACAAAATAAAACAACAGTTGAATCCAACCAAAAGTGGCTATTAAAAAGAACAACATTGAAATAAAATAGCATTGAATTGCAACTACTTGTTGGTGATTTGTGAGCATCATCGACATTATCATCAACAAATATTTGAGTGTCAACTCAGTGCTAAGCACTGTCCTGGGCCCTAAAGATACAAAGACCCAGAGAGGCAGCCTGGTGGGATAGAGAATGTGTTCGTTTTGGAGTTAGAACTAGAGTGTATCTCTTGTTCCACCACCTACTAAGTTTGTGACCTTGGGCTATTGGTTAGTGCCTCAGAGCCCCGTTATTTTTCATCTGTAAAATGAGGATAATTGCATAGTACATACATCATTCATCTGTCATATGAAGTGAGATAACAAACCTAACTAGCACAGCAGCTGCTATATTATAAGCACTTGATAAACGGTAGCTTCTTTGAAAATAAAATTATAATTATCCTCTCAAGAAGCTTATAGTCTATCATATATATTTTTATCTATATGAGCCTCCCATATCTTTTTTATTATCAATTCAGAGAAAAGAATTGCATTGGATCATATTATCACAGGGAGGGGATAATGATTCAAAATGGTAGTATCTCACAGTCCGAAAACAGCATTCCTTCAAAACTCTGAGTATAATCAAGTATAATATTTAAAGCCTTTGGAGACTTACTTCAATGATCTGATGAAGAAAATGAAGAAAAAGTAAACTCTTTTAGAAGAGTAATTTAAAAACAACATATTGCAAACAAGCAGTTAAAATGTGTTAATTGGCTCTAATGTAGCACCAGGTGTGATGGGGTTGGAGGAGGGGTAAAGCAGAATCACACAAAGTCATACAAATCCAGTGCAATGAAAGTTTCTGCCAGATTGGCTTATAATGAACTCACCGTGTTTTAATGAAGCTAGTAACTGAGTGTCTTATTAAATTTCACTAGAAGCCATTGCAGTCTATTTTATTGGAGCCCTGTTAAGATTTTTTATGAATCCAGAATTGTGCCAGATATTATGAAAAAGAAAACCTAACTGCATTACTTTACTCCCATCATCATACGATTTGCTAAAGGTGTTTGTCAGTAGTTAATAAACTATATTCTTTCTCATCTCAATATTTTTTATATTATAATAAATGAAGAAAATATTGAAAAATGAAAATATTCATCCGAAATATTCTTTGTTGTCACAAAATCAGAGGGACTAAGCTTGGGATGAAGCTTATGTTTTAAAAAAGTTTTAAGTTAAAGAATTAAAAAACCTTTTGGCTTAGATTTTCAATGAGTAGGATTTTGTAAAATCCAAACATATATTCTATGCAAACCTGGGTAAACTCTGCAGAATAACAAATGCCACTAAACCAGATGGCAATGACCCCTGTGTGGATTTGTCCAAGTGATGCTTTTCAAAATTCAGCAATAGCTTTTTTGACCATCCACATAGAAAGCCAGTGCTTGGGAGTGCTACCCGGTCGGCAAATTTTTTCTTTGTTTTCTACTATTCCGGGTTCTGTACCATTTTTCAGACTTTCAGTTGCCTCTTCATTTGTTGACAGTCAGCAGGACTGGCTATGCTACTGTCTTCAAATCTTCTTAGTTAATAACATCTCACGTAAGTGAAATATGTCATTTTCCAAAGGGCATTTTTATCTCATCGGTTAATGCCACAAGAGTCTCTACTGAATGCAAAACATAAGTGCATCTTAGTTTGAATTTGGGGGAATTTTAATGGAACACTGGGCATCTATATATCTCCAACCTGATATTTTAAACTGAGTAGACAATTCAAGGTTCTAACCTTGCCCAGAAATAATGTTTTTCCTTTTCATATGCCTTTCAAATCACCATCCAAGGCAGAACCACAATCACTTCTCTGTCTTACTCAGGAATGCTTTTTCTAATGGCCCTTAACTTGGACATGCCTTGCTTGGGGTAGAAATGGAAGAGAGGGAGAGCTAGTATTTACTTGTATGATAGTTGAGCCACGTAAACCACCCAAACAGATAATTCCATTATTTATCGAGCCATGCTCAAATTTGTAAGCTGAGACGAAGAAGTAAACTTGTCTATATTATTGACACTATCAAGTGGACATAATGATAGTGTTTTATATGTGAGAGGTCCAGGTCAGACAGGAAGAGAAAGGAAGAAAATTCCATTTATTCTTGGCAGATAACAGGGAGATAGAGGGGAAGGCAGGCAAAGAAAGCAGGTGGTCAGATGTCTTTCAATCTCCCCTCTCTGGATAAAAGTCACAGAGAGGTTTATCGGACAATTTGAAAGAAATAGAGAGGGCAGAAGGCTTCTGTTCCACTTCTTACTTGGAACTCTGCAAAGAAACAGTTTTACAACCTGCTCCTAGCCTCTGCCTAATTGCACGAGCTTTGAGATTCAGAGATGATCAATGGCCTCCTAGGCGTACTAACTTTCTCTTTCTCTGGGGAAATAGGCCTCATGGGTAAGCTTGAGAAGTGGAAGACTTCAACAGAACATGATTTAAAAGGAGCACTAAACAAAGCTACAGTAATCAAGACAGTGTGGCACCGGGGTAAAGACAGACATATAGATCAATGGAAAAGAATTGAGAGCTCAGAAGAAAACTCTTGCATATATGGCCAAATGATTTTCAACAAGGATGCCAAAACCATTTAATGGAGAAAGGATAGTCTTTTCAACAAATGATGCTGAGAAAGTTGGATATCCACATGCAAAAGAATGAAGTTTGACCCATACCTTACATCATGTACAAAAATTAACTCAAAATGGATCAAAGACATAGATCTAAGAGCTAAAACTATAACTCTCAGAAGAAAACACATGAGAGCACAAGCAACAAAAACAAAAACCAATAAGTGGAACTATATCAAACTAAAAAACTTCTGCACAGCAAAAGATGCAAAATGAAAAGGCAACCTACAGAATGGAAGAAAATATTTGCAAACCATATGTCAGATAAGGGGTTAATATAAAAATATATAAAGAACTCATACAACAAATAATTTGGTTAAAAAATTGGCAGAGAAACTGAATGGACATTTTTCCAAAGAAGACATCCAAATAATCAACAGGTACACGAAAAGATACTCAACATCACTAATCATATGGAAATGCAAATCAAAATCATGAGATGTCACCTCACACCTGTTAGAATGGCTGTCATCAAAAAGATAAGAGACAACGTGTTGGGGAGGATGTGGAGAAAAGGGAATCCTTGTGCACTGCTGGTGGGAATGTAAATTTGTACAGTCACTATGGAAAACATTATGGAGGTTCCTAAAAAGTTAAAAATAAAAAAACTATATGATCCAGCAATCCCATTTTTATCCAAAGGAAATGAAAACAAGGCATCAAAAAAATCTGCATTCCCATGTTTGTTGCAGCATTATTCAAAATAGCCAAGATATGGAAACAACCTGTGTCCATCAATGGGAGAATGGATAACAAAGGAAATCCTGCTATTTGCAATAACACAGATGGACCATTATGCTATGTGAAATAAATCAGACAGAGAAAGACAAATACTGCATGATCTCATTTATATGTGGAATCTAAAAAAGCTGAACTTGTGAAAACAGAGAGTAAAATGGTAGTTACCAGGGGCTAGGGGGTGGGAGACTTGGAGAGATAATGGTCAAATGATATAAACTTGCAATTAGAAGATGAATGAATTCTGGAAATCTAATGCATAGCATTGTGATTATAGTCAACAACACTGTATTATATACTTCAAAGTTGCTAAGACACTAGATCTTAAGTGTCCTCACTACAAAAAGGAAATGATAACTATGTGAAGTGAAAGAAGTGTTAGCTAATGTTATGGTGGTAATCATATCGCAATATATAAATGTAGTATTCTACAACTAGCTGAGGGTTCTGAATGGGAAGCTTATCTATGAGCGTTGTGGCGGGAATAAAGTAGCCCTGGATCCCATGGCCACATGATACTATTCTTAAGCCCTTATTTGTGCCAGACTCTGCTCTAAGTACTTACACATTCGTATGTATTCAGGCATTATAAGATTCCTCTGAATTGGTACCATTATTGTTATTTCAAAGCCCCAGATCTTACACAACTCAGTCTTAAACATCATACCCACAGAATAGACTCAAAATACATCAGCAGGAGAACAATGTACAGTCTAGTTCAGAAAATAGGATGTTGGCAAAGGTCTTAGATATAAAGTTTTACTGCATTTATCTTATACCTCAGGTCACTAATGTAGTTCAGTAACTTTGATTTCATTCCCCACTTCGCTGGATATTTGCAGGAACCTTGGCTCTTATTTTCCAATTTCAAGTGGTAATCATACCCTTCAAGCATGCTTAAATCCTTCAGTTGGCTGACTGTTATCATCTTCTTTCAGACTAATTTCCCACTGAAGGAATGTCCATTCTTTTTCATCATGTATTACCAGGTGCCAGTACACTCTATCTTTTGTAATGTTGCAATTATATTTCTTCTATCTTTGGCAGAAAGCTTGCCTGACTTCTTAATGTAAACAAAAAAGAATTTCAGCAGCACAGATCCTTTGGTCTTCAATTCTTACAGTACTATTGACATTGCCTAAATAACATTCCCCACAACAAATTTTACTTAATTCAATTACTGAGTGATATTTGGAGACTTGCCAGAGCTATTTCTCATTCCCATGTTCATTCTCAAAGTCTGAAACCATGAAGTATAAAATCTTTCTCTATATCAAAGAAGACTGTTTCCCCACCCCCAGACAGTTCTGAATAATTACTCTTTGATAGTACACTCATACGCTTTCTCACACTGATTGCTTATTACAAAGATCTTATTCTTGTTCCCCAATTTCAGTCCTAAAATTGGGTTCCACTCCATTCTTTGCCTTTGTTTTCAGAAAACCAATGATGATCAGTCTATTGGACACCCTTCTGATATGGATCCAAAATCACTCCACATAACATCTGTGTGGTATTTGACAAATCATGTCTCCTTTCCAAATCTGACCCCCACACACACACATCTTCTTGATCTTTGTCATCTTTTCTGCAAACTAAATCGACTGAAACATGTTGACGGTTTTATATTTTTATATAACTTGTTTTGACTTACCTTGTGTGAAATTCTTATCCTTCGCTAACTTTCTACTTGTTAATTGATCCTAATTCCTTGGAACTACATATATTTGTGTTTTTTCCAGCAGTATTGTAGAAACAAATTGCTTTTTCTTTTATCTCATTCTTTTATGCTCCCAAACAACTTTATCTATAGCTCTATCTTAGCACTAACCACAGTCTGCTTTGCATTATTTTCATATATAAGTGTCTAGCTAAGTGACTGCCCCATATCTCCGTGATTTGCTAGAGGGTAGAGACCACATCCTAGTCATTTCTTAGTACATAGCACAGTGTTGTGAATACAGAAAGTGTTTAATAAAGCAGTAGATGATTTACATTGAGTTATGCAATCTGGCTGACAATGAGAACATAGCAGTATCTGTTTCCTGAAATAGCCACTATTTCCCTCTCCTTCTACATTGCTTTCTACTAACATATTTGGTCAAATACTAGTACTTGCTCTATCCCATGTTAGTTTTGGTGGCATCGCTCAGCACAAGAGGTTAAGCTATTTATTGGTCAGAGTGGGAGGAATTTGTGGCCCACTGTGTGGTTACCTCATGTGTTTTATTAAGATTGTGGTTCATAATCATTGTAATAACTAATCCTTTTGTAGCCCTTTGCAGGGCTGCTCACTGAATGCCAATTATGTTCTAGGAACTTCAGATATTATATCACTAATCTTCATAGCAGATATAAGGAAGCTATTATTATGTCAATAATAATATAAACAACAATATTTATTGACATACCAGACATTGTGATAAGTGCTTTATATGCATTTTCTCACTGACCTCCCACAACAACGCTATGAAGTTAGTATTACCAATATATCTATTTTACACATAAGTAAACTGAGGTTCAGACAGGTTAAGTAACTTGCCTAATATCATACAGCTAGTAAAAATGAACCAAAAAAGGGAAAATAATGAACAAAGACAGAATTAAAGTTTAATGAGTTGAATGGAGAACTAAACTGACAAGTTGAAAGGGCTTAGAGAATAAAAAAATGAAGAAAATAGATTAAAATCTAAACTAATCCACTTGAAAGTTTTAAATTTTATGAACAAATAAAGCATTCTAAAAGGATCCAGTACCCTTGCTCACAAATCAGATTACCTTAAAGGAATAAAAATCAGGCTGGCCTCAGAGTTACTCATCAAATGCCAGAAGACAATGCAACCACCTAACACTTAGCAGTGCTTGTTATATACTAGGCATTGTGCTCCATCCTTAACATCGCCTGTCTCATTTAATCTTCAATACACTCTTGTGAATTTGGTGCTATTTTTTATTCTCATTTGAGGTTGAAGAAACTTGAGTCACGATGTTAAGTAATTTTTCAAGTTCTCAGCCAGTAAGTTACAGAAACAGAACTCATACCTATCCATTTGAATCCAAAACCTATTCTCTTACCACGTCAATGCTCTACCTAACGTGCTTTTACATCTCTGTTCGCAAGTGCTTCAGGATCTGTCTTATGCTATTTCTTGCTTGGTGTAACGCAACATATGGAACGTGTCCTCAGATCAAAATTTGATGTTTGCTCTAACAGATATTCTTCTGCCACATCCTATACTTCACAGCCAAATGACCATAGGTTCAGACTTTAAACCTATCCTTGACATTTCTTATTTTATAAGTGGTATGGTCTGGATGTTTGTGTCACCCCAAAATTTATATGTTGAAAACCTAATGCCTAAGATGATGGTATTAGGAGGTGGGGCTTTTGAGCTGAGTGTGACCAAAAAAAATAAGGGATCATCTCACTAAATAAAAGGTAAATTCTGAAACTCGTATAATGGAAAACAACACCAAAATAAGGAAGCTCCTGGACACTAGGATAAGCTGGGCATCACACTGTGTGTACTCAAGTCTGTAGGCACAGATTAGCCCCAGCAAAAGAGTGATGGATGGCACAGCATGCTGTTACCATGAGTTGGTACAGCTCCTCATGCAACCTCTTTACTTACCAGCTTTATCTCTGGCCCAAACACTGTTTATGCAACTGAATATCAGCCAGATTGGCCATGGGAAACTCTTTTACTAGTCTAAAGCAATCAATACTATTGTGAGATACGCCCTTGTAACTGAAGAGAGAGCTCTATCCAATCTGATTAGCCTTAACTCTTTACTGGGGCTCGGATAATATTACTGGCACCTAAACAACACTATCAAAGTAGAGACCTATTGAGGACAGTATTTCCCAAGCTACAACAGAGCTAGGCACTGAGTAGGCTGAACCCTTGTGAGAACTCAAATATAAAGCTGGGGTGCTCTGTTTACCAATGCTCTGCCCAGCTGTTTTCTTTCCCTTATTTCATTTATCTGTGTTTATTTATGATCCTCTGCCTCTAAACTGATTCCTTCAAAAGATATCCTTACCACTATCTCCGCTATAATCCATCTCCTGATTGTCATTCTCCATTTAGAAGGGATAGCCCTAAGTGTCTTCACACAGGGCTCTAGGTAGCCACAGCTCCATACTGTGGTTTTCCACCTTGATTATCCTGATCTGGATACTAATCTAATGGTTAGAGCCTTTCTCTCCACTCTCCACCCATCAAAATTTAACCGTTCTGTGTCTCATCCAAATGGAGACCAAATATGGCATGTCACACTGAAAGAATTTGGTCAACTAATATACTAAATTCTAAATTAATTGTTCTCACCTATGTTATTAAGTATCTCCCTTACACAAGGTATATTCTAGGCAATGAGGTTATAGCAATGAACAAAATAGGTAAATTCCATGCTTTTAAGGAACTTACATGTTAGTGGGGGAGGCAGAAAAAAACAGATAAACAAACATGAAGTATAATGTCACATAGTAAAATCCCTATGAAGAAAAATAAAACAGTTGAAGGCAGAGAGTAGTTGCTATTTAGAGGAGGAGCGTAGGGAGGTGTGCCCTGAGTTGATAATATTTGAGCCGAGACCTAAATACCATGAGGGAGGAAGTCATGGGAGGGGAAAGAGTTCCAGGCAGAAGGAACAGCAAGTGCAAAGATTGAATGAACATTAGTAAATATTCACTGCATTAGATCCTTGGCATTCTCTAAGGACCATAACAAGACCTTTGCAAACTTCTGTTTTGTGAATATCCCTTGTAATCTTAATGTGCTGGAGGCCCCACAAGATGGTGGGTCATAATAGGTCATAGTAGGAGCAACATTTAACTTTTTTGAAAGCTTTCTTCCCCTCTGAACCTGCTGGATGTGGATGAATTCTGTATCTAATCCCTGCTATTCTCCAAATAACTAGAATATTCAATGAAACACTATGTTCTCCCAAAAGGGCACGAGGGATCTTAAACTGGTCAAAGCTATTTTGTTCTGCTACACTGTATAAAGACACATTGCCTTGACTGCCAGTGACAGTCACTTTTAATCAATAAAGATTATGAAGAGAGACAGAGTGACGGTCTTGTCGCATCTGAGCTCCTTGTATACTAATTGGTTTAGTTCTTAATACTTGAGCTCAAAAAGTTTATCTTCCCCTAAAAGAAGACCTATGCAAACAATATTACGCTTCTTTTCAACTTCTCTTCTTCCAATTTCTTTCCAATGTTTCTTTATTCTCCTCTCCATTGATCCTGATGCCAGGACCACCACCTCTATTTTATGTGAAATACACGATTCTTTCTGCACTAAAATATCTCATTTGATCATTCTATGTCAAAACACCTCTTGTTGCTGATGAATTCCCTAGGACTCTGCCCTTGATTATTTGCAATTATGGCTGAACAGAATCCTGGGCAATTACTCCTGGATTCAATTATCGTATACATGTACATAGCATACTTCGTTCAGTCAGGTGTAATATCCAAAGCATTTGCATCAAAGATTTAGGGTTCTATAAGGGAAATGTAGTTGTAGTAATTAATTTTGATGACCTCTTTAAGTTGCCATAAAATTTTATTTTTAAAGAATTGACAACTAGAAAAATGCATATGTATTCTTAATTGTGAAGTCTATCTTATCTTCAGCAGTGAAGAACCAGGCATTTACAATGCTTTTATTATACATTGCTATTCAATCAAACAGCAGTTTATAAAGCCAAAGTCTTCCTAAATGAGTCCAAATACTAATTTAGGAATGGATATTCCACAATTTGTTCCATCTGTTATTTCTGACCTACTGGAAGTGTGGTTCTCTAACAGAATAAAATTGGGTATATAAGTGAGAAATTAAAAGTTAAATTAAGCTGCATTGTTTTGAACTCAATTTAAATTAATTCATGTCTTTTATCTTATATAGGGCAAATTTCCACTCTTTCCAATAGTTGTGAAATCTGAATACACCTGAGATATTAAAACTACCATTATTATATTATGAGTCAGCATCTATGATGATTCGACATAATTTTACTTCATTAAAGTGTAGGGTCTGATGCCCTCAAAGTATTTCTGATACTGAGTGATGAAGTTATAATTAGCATTTCAATTTTTAGAACATAACCTTAAGATGACTTATAAAATGACTTCCATGTAATGAAGATAATAAAGATAAAGGATTTCTCTATTCCATACAGCTCCCAAAGTATACTTAATTCTACTTACTTTAAGTTTGTTGATGCCCGGCTCCTAGAATTATCTCTACTTTGATACAAGTTCCTTTTTCTCCTGTCTCTGTTTCTATAGCACTTTATTCATCTCTAGTAAAGTGCCTAAGATATTTCATCATTTTTATTTCTTATAGGTTCTCCTAATCCGCTAAACATTGAGATCATGTTCTGTGTTCTATTCAGTTTTATATCCCTTTGCCTACTTCAGTGCTTGGTATCAAGCAGGAACCCAGTACATGTTGATGCAATGAATGAATGAATAAATGGATACATAAGGACAGAAGAGTGTCACTGCAACTTTTCCTTTCATTGTAAATCACTTTCATGGGATGATATTTTCTGGTAATTAGAATATTGAGTACCCTGGAAAACCTGAGGAATTCTTAGTCCCTGCACATGGAAGATATCTATATAAACAGATCATAAAATCTATACTAATTTTCTCAGTCATAAATCATTTAAACCGACCTTGAGGATATGTCTACTGATATGATTAGAATTGCTATTTCATGATAATTTATTATTTTTTTTTAATTTTTTTTAAAGATTTTATTTTTTCCTTTTTCTCCCCAAAGCCCCCTGGTACATAGTTGTGTATTCTTCGTTGTGGGTTCTTCTAGTTGTGGCATGTGGGACGCTGCCTCAGCGTGGTCTGATGAGCAGTGCCATGTCCGCGCCCAGGATTCGAACCAACGAAACACTGGGCCGCCTGCAGCGGAGCGCGCGAACTTAACCACTCGGCCACGGGGCCAGCCCCTCATGATAATTTATTATTAATCCACACAATTATGAACAATACCAATAAAAAAAGCAAAATATGATATCAGGTTATAATGTGATACCTCTGAAAATGTAATAAATTGTGGTACTTTCTTTCTTCTGAGGTTCTGCAACTAGAAATTACATTCCTCTGACGCATTGTTGATTTATGCAAAACAGTTAACTCATTTTGGTAACGTGGATTGACAAAATCATAATTGAAAAAATGCCATGGTATTTTCTGTTTAGAGAATTTCATCTGAAATTGGAAATTACATTTAAACCACCAATGAGAAAAGTACTGGCCATTTGTTTAACTATCTAGAACAGCACAAATACCCTGCTTCTTGCCAAAGAATATAATGCTACAACCTCAAAGTGGTAGAACAGGGCTGAAAAAGTCCTTTAAAATGAGTCTGGAGATCATTGCTTTAAACAACATTCAAACCATTTACATTATTCACACTGTGCAATGCTCAAATATTATTTAACTATTGTGAATAAACTATAGTGACGACTCAATTGGAAATCTAATTACCCATAAAAACCTTGTCATATTTAAGAGAAGTATCAGAGAGTTAAAACTGACTAGTAATTTGGTTTAGGAATTCTGGATTAGCACAAATATGATTCATGATTTTCTTATTTGGTCAGGAAAATTGGCCCTGAGCTAACATCTCTGCCAATCTTCCTCTATCTTGTATGTGGGACACCACTACAGCATGGCTTGATGAGTGTTATGTAGGTCTGTGCCAGGGATCCAAACCCATGAACCCTGGGCCACCGAAGCAGAGTGCACGAACTTAACCACTATGCCACCGGGCTGGCCCCTGATTCATGATTTTTGAACTAGAACTTCTGAACTGGAACTACCTCTTATCTTGTTAATACTAGAAATATACAGTAGATGAATGAAAGAGGTCTATTCTATATCATAATTTTGATAATAGAATGAGTTATAGTAAGTTTACTTTTTTTTTTTTGAGGAAGATTAGCCCTGAGCTACTATCTGCTGCCAATCCTCTTTTTGCTGAGGAAGACTGGCCCTGAGCTAACATCCGTGCCCATCTTCCTCTATTTTATATGTGGGGCGCCTACCACAGCGTGGCTTGACAAGTGGTGCCCTGTCCGCACCTGGGATCTGAACCGGCGAACCCCAGGCCGCCGAAGCGGAACGTGTGCACTTAACCGCTGCACCACCGGGCTGGCCCTGTAAGTTTACTTTTAAATGTAAATATTTCTTTAAAAGGTTGAAAAACAGAATTACTCCATAACAATATTGTCTCATAAACAACAGACATTCTCTGTTATTTAACTCCCTGTTAAAAGAACTCTCTTATTTTTTTAAATGGACACTGATCAGATTTAAAAATGGATGCAAACTAAAAAACATGCTACTGACAACCTAGGCAGCTTTCTGAGCTGAATCGCATCAAGAGAGCAGAATGTGTCACTCAGGACTCCATTAAGGAAACAAAAATGGAGCAATTGTAAGAGGAGCTTTAGTTAATTAATTGTCATATGTCACAAGTCATGCTGGCAAAATAGAAGAAGGTGTGAACATGGAATTCATGTAAAAGAGTGTCAAAGAGAAGTATATATTCATATGTGAGCAACAGAAATCTTAAGCACGCAAAACTAGAGAGCAAATCCCTGGAATTAGCAGGGCCACTCTGAAGTACAGACACTCCACGTAGTATGTAAGAACATAAGCCCTAGAGTGAGGCAGAGCTTTTAGATAGGCTCTGATGCATACAGGCTGTATGACAATGGAACATTTAATTAACTTTCTAAGCCTCAGTTTCCTCAATTTATAAAATGAGGCTAAAACGACTAACTGCATAGAGTTATTATGAGGAATAAATATGAAAATGCATGTAAACTGCTTTGTGCAGTGCCTGGTTCATAGTACGACTGAATTACATGGTAGTAGCATCATTACTTCTACTACGATTATAACTACCAGACTGTCCAGCTGTCTTTCTCCCAACTTTTTTTTTTTTTTTTTAAAGATTTTATTTTTTCCTTTTTCTCCCCAAAGCCCCCGGTACATAGTTGTGTATTCTTCGTTGTGGGTTCTTCTAGTTGTAGCCCCCGGTACATAGTTGTGTATTCTTCGTTGTGGGTTCTTCTAGTTGTGGCATGTGGGACGCTGCCTCAGCGTGGTCTGATGAGCAGTGCCATGTCCGCGCCCAGGATTCGAACTAACGAAACACTGGGCCGCCTGCTGCAGAGCGCGCGAACTCAACCACTCGGCCACGGGGCCAGCCCCTCTCCCAACTTTTAATTGTAGCACATGCCATCATTCCACTTTGTTTACATGGTAGCATAAGTTGCCTTAATTCTTGCTTAGCCTCTGTGACCCTAAACATCCCCACTATTTCAGCAAAGCCAAAGATGTCTCTGGGTACAAGTCTTCTTCTCACCTCCAAGGTTTTTTTCTGCAATGTTTTGTTCCTGGAATACCCTTTGCCCCAGCCTGCTAAATGAACTCCCTGGAGTGAGAGGTTTTTGATGTCTCTGCTTCCTGTGCTTAAAAACCCTGTTAAGTTTTGTTTAAATAGGCTTTTAAATATGCTGTTTCATTTTCATGTCATTTATTTATTATTTATATGCCACTCTCTTCCAAGAAAGATTAGAAGTGGCTAAGAAATATTCCAGTAAGCTTGATTCTAGAAATCTAATCTCTGCAGTAAAAGTAGTTTATTATCTCAACAAAAGGAGCTTCCTGGGTGTCAGTGGTAGGGAGTAGTGTTTACAGGGAGGCAATTCAAAGCAAATGAGGAACCACAGACCTTCTACTTTTAAAGTATAGAGGTCTGAGGGCTGAGCTTGGCGAAGGTAGAATCAAAAAATCAGAGACCAGGGAAGGACTTTAGGCATCAGCTTGCAAGGAAGCCTCATTTTAACAGTGAAGAAATTAAAGCCCCAAAAGTTAAGTGATCATAGTCACATAGCTAGTTAGTGGCATCATCTTTCTGTTTTAAATAGCAATAATTAAGCAAAAATAAATTGATTATATTCTCTCAGTTACTCACGTTTATAGGAAGGATGGTTGCCTTCCTGTAGCATTATCTACCATCTGTTGTCAGCATATCTTATTTGAGGCAAAGTACCTAGAAAAAAAATATTTTTTGAATGCTAGACTCACACACCTAAAGCTATGGATAATTCCAAGGGCCCAAAACCACCACCACAAGAAGGTGGGATACAAAAAAGTCAATAACTAGTGTCAGGCTCTCATCTTCACGACAGTACTTGAGGCTCTGCTTCCTTCGGGAAGAATTCATATGTTAATCAAATTGTCAGAAAAGAACTTTTGGCCCCCTTCTTTATTTTTAGAATTTGTTCCTAGTATGAACTTATTCTTGCCCGATTCTTAGGATTTATTTACTCGTGTTCAGCACACGAAATATATGCTTGGCAACTAATATTTTGACATAGAATCATAGAATTTTAGAAACAGAAGTGTTGATACTATTATTCTACTATCTATGTCTTATTCTATAACTTTAGCCCTCATATTAATTATGAGAGATATCGTAGACTATAAACTCCTAGATGAGAAGAACCTTTTCTTTCACTCATTCACTCAGGAAATATTTATTTAGCAACTATTGTGTACCAGATCTGAACTTTTAGAACAAGGCCAAGGTGAACTCCTTGAAACAAATAAACAAGCTATATAGAGAGAGAGACAGCATGCTTTGCACATAGCAGAGGCTTATATATTTGATGAATGAGTAAATGATATGATGTATGTGATCTCAAAAAGGACTGTAAAAGTATCTGAATTATCAAACCCTGCTTCCCAACTTGACCTCTGGATAACTCATCACAGTGACGCAGCTTGATATACTAAATAATTGCTTAACATTGATGACACTGATTGGGTGATGGTAATGGTGAATTTCACTGTCCATGATTAAAAAACAAAAGGATTGCTTCTTTTGGTGCCTATTGAACCGCTCCACAAAATGAATTCAAGGAGAGGTAGCCTTCTTGAGTTTAAAATAACATAGAGCTGACTCAAAAATTTGTTTCAAAGTAGGCTTTTTTAATGTTAAGTTTAACCAGTTGGATAAAGCTTTAGAATTAGCAAGACTGGCCTTATCTGAATCTACATTTTCTGAATTGGCTAATGTTTCTCTCAATTTTGGTGGTTGGAGTGGTGGAGGTGGGAAGCTTTCAAAATTTAAGTACTTTATTATTATTTTTAATAAGTAAATTCTAATCTGGGAAGCAAAGTGCAATATTATTTTGTCATGTATTGAGCCTGATTCTATAGCGCAAGGCTACATTCTTCCTTCAAATATATATGCTTAATTTCCCCTGAAAATAAGAGTTCTGCTTGAGTGATTACAGAATGTGGAACACTGATTACTTCCTACATGAATACACAGTTCTTGCTTTGGTTCACAAGATTCTGAATATAATCGTATCTCGTGGGTTGTACTCCTTTCTGAAAGCTTACCAGTTTATAGAGAATATTAGTTTAACTTCTAGCTAATTTATAATATCTACTTTAACCTTGGAGTCTCATGAACTCCACCATTTACCTTGATGTGGAGCTCAGTGATAGTCCGTAGGAGAAGTAAAATTCTCCAAGACTTCCAGTACTGCCAAACTGCTACTTTTCTCACATAGGGCTCACCAGTGCTTTGGAGCTTTTGTTAACTAAAGGAATGGAGGTGACAAACAAGGATGGTTGTTCTTGATTTTCTTAGATTTCTAACATTTCACTTTAATTCCTTTCCTAGTTCTCCAGCCTATTCTTTAGTCTTTCAGCTGGACTGTACAGTACTTCAGGGCACGCTTTCAGTGCCCTGGCTAATCTGCCCTTGACAATTCTTTTTCTGCTTGAGTCAGCAGAGAGAGGTGCAGAGATACAGACTGACTTCTTTGGCACTGCTTATCAGGAACAGAAGCTATTTTTCTTTTTGCTAGTCTGATTAAATTAGTGTGAAACACATTTTCCTATAATGAATCCCAGCATCTTCACGTAGGTTAACATCTGGCAGCCACTGTGGCCTTGATAGAGAGGGCTATCTGACTTAAAGAAGCTGCTGATGTGCCTGTCATTCAAACATTTATTCCATAAAGCTACTTCAAACTACAACTCTTAACACTCTTTGCCTTTTTCACTCCGCTCTAGACACTTCAAGTTTGTTCCTACTCCAAGGCATTTACACTAGCTGTGCCGTTTCCCTGAAATGATCTTTCTCCAGATCTTCTCACGACTTGCTTTCCTATTTTGTATAGGTCTGTGAGGATGTCGCCTCCTCTGATATGCCTCTGAAACCCTGTCTAAAATGACCTTCAACCCTCATAACTATCTACATGCTCTGCTCTCCTTTTTTTCATACAAGTTCCCTGCCACTTGTAAATATGCTACATATTCATGTTTATTACTATTTGTAACCCTACTAAAATATAAGTTTCATGTGGGCAGGGATATTGCCTAACTTGGTTTCACTGTTACTTCACCCCGTTACCTCAGTGCCTGGCACAGGGTAGGCGCTCAACAAAGACTTTTTGAATGAATGAACAAGATGGTAATTGAAAGTGTGTTACGTATTTAGCACTGTTCCAAGTTCTGAGGACTCAGCAGTGAACAATGGTTATAAAATTACTGCTTTTATGGAATCTACATTTGTGGAGGATTGTTGCAAATGTCCTAGTGAGAGATCATGAGAAACTTTACTAGATTTGCAGTGGTGGGGATGATAAAGAAGGGCTAAATTGCAAAGATGTTTAATAGGTAGACTAAATAGTCTTTGCTGATTTTCAATGATGGTAGAGTGACAGTTCATTGTCATCAGGGTCTGGACAAAGTTTCAATTGAGTTGAAGATCTTCTAACCTTTTGATGCTTCTTATCTTATTTCCTTAACTGTCTCCTTTTGCTCCAATCATTCAATGCTGTTCTTCTTATTAGCTGACCAAGTATTCTCACTGGTGCCTCCAAATCTACCTTCCTGTTAAGTGTCTAATACTCCAAATTTCCACCTCCTTATCCTATTCAAAATCTCTAATTCTTGGGAATCTCAGGATTCAGACAGTCATATTACACATAAAATTTCTCTACATTTGGGATGGTCTTATAGCTTACGCAACGAGTAAGTCTTAGCACTGCTATGTGCTAAGCACTAAGGATACACAAATAAGACAGACAACTTCCATACCTTCAAGAAGCTCCCCGTTATAGTCAAGTCATCTCCCGAACACAGCAGATGAGTTCTGTGTTTTCCTTTTTATAAAGTCCACACCTTAGTCAAACTAATTCTTAGAATTTTCTTTCTTACATAAAGAATGTCACCATTTCTCAGGCGATCGACATACCCAGAACAAGTTAATGTTCAAGCCTTTCTCAACTCAGGTTACCGACCTCACTCACAGATGCCCTCATTCAGTGCTTTCCACCCTGTGTATGTTTCCTTCATCATTACAATCACACCAAACTAGGGAGAGGGATTAGCTGCAGGAAAAATAATTTAAACAAAATTAATAAGCCACCTAACCATCAGAAGAGTGTGTCTCCCCCCAACAGCTTAGCTTTAAAGCCCTCCTCCCATTTATTATTGGACGGTTGCAATGTTAACCTAGACATTGATATTTCAATGTAACTCTTCAATTTATTTCTAGGTCAGGCTTCAATGAACATCTAGATTGTTTTTTTCCCTTACTGTTGATTGATATGTGCAGTTTTTAAACGCTTAGGATGCAGTGACTCATATTGCTGTCTTATTTCTCAGAAAAAATTAGGCAATTCCCACAAGTAATAAACATGTCGGCCATATATAATTTTATCTTAGAAAAGGTGAAGTTATGATTTATACAAGATATATGGTATGTCTTTGAATATCTCATGCCTGGGTAAGTATAAACATAGGAATAATGGAGAACCATTTGTGAAGACCTGGTCATTTTTAACCAATCTGTAAAATCCAGACAGCTGTACCACTCAGATGGCAGGGCTGTAGGCAGTAATTATGTCATTGCGTGAATCCTAAGATTATAATTTTAATATAATTTTTAAACTTCTTATTACAATCACTAATAAAAACTAAAATGAGGCTTTAAAAATATGAGCTTGAAGCATTAATTTTCTAGTCTCTTCTTGGGATCATGTAAATTTCTGGTTGCATATGATGTTCTTGTAAAGCACACAAAATTTTTCCACAGTGTCAGAAAATCCAGCACATATAAGAATCATAGAAATTCACGGAATTGAGAAAATTTTGTTTAAAAAAAGTAAATGTCAAGTATAAAAATATCCAGAATGAAGAACTTTAGAATACTGTGAGTAAATTTGTCTCCTTAAGCCAATGAATCTGTAAATAACAAATTATCTTAGATATTATTATATTTTTAATGACTAAAAAACTATATTTTTTCTGAGCTTAAGAATTTGATTTTTAAAGCTTCCAAATAAATTATATCAAAATATCATTAGTTTTAAATATCATGTGTTAACACTGAAATATAAGAACTAATATATTTTCTCATTCTTGGCAGCACTTATAAAATCTTTCTAGTTTAAAAGACCACGGTCAGTACATGGATGAATGCACAGAAAGTGTGCTCATAAAATTAATATATTGTACAAAGTGAAGTAAGATACATAATTCTATTAATACTACTACTAAAAGCTAACCTTTATTGAACACTTCCTATGTCCCAGACAATGCTTTAAACTCACTACATTCATTACTTAATTTCATCTTTATAATCTTATAAGAATGTATCACTATTAGTCCATTTTTCAGATGAAGGAACTGAGACACTAAGCCATTCAAAACCTTACTCAAGTTCACACAGTAAATTAGAAAAGCAGGATTTGAATTTACATAGTCTGACTTTAGAACCTGTGCTCCAAACCATGTGTGAGATAATAGAACTCAGATTCCTAAGGATCACGTGTTCCAATTATAATATGTTGAATTGAGTTCACATATTTGTACATAATCTGTCCTCAAATTTCAGTGTTTTTGAATGTTTGGCATTCTACTAGAAACTAGAGGTAAAATGATGAATGATAATTTATGGTCCCTGAAATTAAAATGATCAATATGGTAGCTTGAAAAGGATGGTAACAATGAAGATACAGGGAGATGAATGGAATTGAGAGATATTTAGAAGGTAGAATAGTCAGGACTTGATGAAAAATTGGATAACAGTGTCAAGAAAGAAGAAGTTTTACTCAGAACAAAGAATAAGTTAGTTGGTGGCATTGATGAGAAATGAAGAGATCTGGTTTTGAAGTGGGTGTGAGGTATCAAAATGGATAACTAGTAGACAACTGAAAATTCAAGTCTAGATCTTAGGAGAAATCCCTGGATGAAAGATATTAAAAAGAGGAGGTATAAGCATATAAAGATAAATGAAGCCATACGGATTTATGACGTCACTTAAAGACAGGGAGATGAGAAAAGATTTAGGAAAACATCAATATTTAAAAGGTAGACAAAGGAATTGTTCCAGATTCTTATGTCTAACTGTCCTCAAGACATTTGCTTTTTAGATGTTGTATAGGTATTTTGAATTAAATACGTAGTTTCCACTTAAGACAGTGGTGCAACAGTTTGTTTTGCATCAACCCTCCTGCTGAGAAGAGGAAAAGCTAGACAAACTTACTTAAAGGCATTGGAAAGCTGTAGATACAGGAAAAACTTGTAGGACCTATATCCCAGAGAAAAAGTAACAAGAGAAGGCCTGACATTTGGCACAAATATTCCCTGAGAGAGTCTCATGCAGAACCTTCAGCAGTCTCACATGGCTGAGAAGATTTATTGAAGTTCAAGGCCCCAGAAAGAGGATGAGCCCTGATAAACACTTCAGGCTTTCATTTAGGACCTGAAAAGAATACACCTTAGGACTACTGGTGAAATAAAAACAGATTAGCCTTGACAAAGACTAAAGCATAGCTTTGAAGCCTTGACTGGATTAAGATAATCTATCCCTAACGTAAATAACTTATAAAATAAACACTAAATCTTCTCTGGAGGATGATAATATTGCTTAGCTTCTAAATCTCTAATTTTTTTTATTCACAGTATCTGACATTCAACCAAATATAGTCAGTTAAGATTCAACCAGCCATCGTATGCAATATGATGGAAGAAACCATGATAACCTTTGAAATACTCTTGCAAAAAAAAAAAAGAAATATGAATCAATCCAAGTCTCTGGATCCAGCTATTAATTAAGAACCGGAAGTTATTTTAAAAATCTCGTAAAGGGACAGAGAGTAAATATTCTAAGTTTTGTGGACTAGATGTGGTCTCCATTGCATTTTTTGAATTTTTTATTTTCAACCATTTAAAATGAAAAAAACCCACAGTCTTAGCTTGCAAGCCATACAAAAGTTAGTTGGTCAAATTTGGCCCAAGGACTATAGCTTACCAATCTCTGAATCACACAAATAGAGATGACAGGGGAACATACTAATTTCTGTCACACAGAAGCAATCTTCAAAAGCTAGTCTACAGAAAACTAACCAGAACAAACAACTAAGTTTCTTTTTCCCTTGCAATAAATGAGTTGCATGAAAAAATGGAGAGTGAAACCATACATCAAAATAATTTAAAATACATATCCGTCAGTGGAAATGTGTTGACATTATGTTAACTTCAATTTTTTTGAATGGTAAAAAATATATATTTATGACAAATGGAATTTTGAATATTAACTGAATATTTTGTGATATAAACTAATTATAGTTAATATTTAGGTATAATAATGATACAACGGTTATTGTTTTTTAAAGTGCCCTTATATTTTAGAGATACATTCTGAAATATTTATTGAAGAAATAACAGTATCTGTGATTTGCTTCAAAACGATATGAGGGAAGTGGATGGGCCAGATGGGAAACATGACATTGACTGTTGATGAGTATATTAGGATTAATTATATTATTCTGTCTGCTTTGCATATCTTTAAAATTTTTCATCATATAAAAATAAAGTCATTGAAAAGAAGAATTGAGTGAATCTAAAAAAAGAAAAAAAAACAGACAGCAGACATAGACTGAGACTAAGATTTTGGAATTATTAGATGCAGGCTTTACAATCTCTCTCATGAAAATGTTAAAAAAATAAATAAAAATTTAAAATACTATCAGAGAACTGGTAACTACAAAAATTGGTCAAATAATTCTAGACTTGAAAGTACAATAACTGAAATTAGAAGTCAGAAGACTAGATTTCTGCTTCTGTCTAAGATTGAATTTCAGAGACCAGATTATCCCTCTACATGAAAGAATTTAAAAAAACAGAAAACATATATGCAATAATGTTTTTTAGACATTGGCTACCTAGTAGCATAGGATAGTGTTCCCAGGGAAATGGGAAACAAACAAGTAAGCCCCATGACTCTGCCAGTTGACTTGATAGAGTTTCCAGGCTGCAGTTCACGGAGGGGAGAACTCAGAATGAGAAGAAATTGATATCCACGGCAATATGGTTGAATCTCAAAATAATTATGCTGAGTTAAAGAAGATCATCAACAAAAAGTACATAATTGATTATTTCATTTATATATAATTCTAGGAAATGCAAGCATGATGCAAATCATATCAGTGATTGTCTGGAAATGGGTGGGGACAGGATTTGAAGAAAGAATTACAAAGGAGCACAAGAAAACTTTTGGGAGAGTTAGATAAGTTCATTATCTTGTTTGTGGTGATAAATTTCTTGGGTGTTTATGTCGGAAATTATAAATGGTATAGTTTAAATACATACAGTTCATTTTGTGTCAATGATACCTCACTATAGTTGTTAAATCAGGATAAATTCAACGAGAGTCACATCTACGTGTATCATAATAAGAATACTGAAAGATAAAAATAGAGAGAAAATCTTTAATACAACCATATAAAAAATAAAGCATATTATCATAAAAGGAGCAACACTAAGCAGAGAACTGATCCCTCAAAAGAAACAGTGGAAGCCATAAAACAGTGGAATTACATATTAAAATGCTGATAGATAATAATTCCCAATTTAAAATCTTGCACCAAGGAAAAAAATATCTTAAAAAATTGTCAAAAGCCCAGGTGAAATGGAGAGAGCTGAGTCGTCAGGCATTAGAGTAGTCACTCAAAGCAATAAGCCAAAAATGAAACTAACACTCAAGCCTTTAGTCATTTAGCAAGTAGCTCTTCCCCCTGTACCTTTTTCCCCCATGGACCAGTATGCTGGTTGAGAATCAGGTGGATCGGCACAGATATGAGTGTTGTCTCACTGCCAAAGCAGCCTTAAACAAAGGGCTCTTGGAGTTTTACAGACTCTGGACTTGGGGCTGGGGAGGGGGGAGAAGAGGAAGGTCTAGGAAGTATTGAGTACTGAGTCAGAATGGAGAAAAGCATCTTCAAGTTTTCCCCATTCTCCTCCCAATAAGAGGGCCTAGGCAGAGGTGTTTGAGAAAGGCCCTAGATAAAGGGACCTCTAAATAAAGGCATCTGGGCTAGGAATGCTAATACGCATAAGAGCATGGCCAGCCAGTGGGGTCTGAGTCCTTGACTGCAATTCATTTTAGAGATTAGCTACATACCAAACCTAGCGTGGGGAGGGCAGCTTTCCTCTATAAGGCCCACCAAGTAAAGCCTTGATAATTGGCTATGAAACAATCACACTAGGGCCTGAAAAATCACACATAGCCTTTTTTTTTTTTTTTAACCAGGATCCAGACTCCTTAAAAATAAGATGTAATCAAGGCATTCTCAGAAAAAGAAAAAACTGGGGAACTTTGTCAGTAGCAGCCCTGAACTAAAAGAAACGCCAAAAGAGAGTTCTTCGAGTAGAAAACAAATATAAATTCAGATGGAAACACAAAAAAGCAAGAAGAAAAGAATAATGCAAAGAGTGCATTTAAGTGAATATTTACTACATAAAACAATAATAATGTCATGTTGAATTACTACTGAAAGAACAAAATAATGCATAATTGATGAGCTACTAGAGAGAAAACAGAATAATAAAAATACTTGATTACTCCAAAAATAGGGAATAAAAGAGAGAAGATAAATCATAAAACAGATCCACATATACAGAATAAAGAGTAAGTTGGTAAATTTAAACCCAAACTTCATTAAATTAAAAAAAAACTCCAAATGAAAATAAATGTTTAGAATGGATTTTTAAAACTATTTCTTTACAAGACACAATTTAAACAAAAATTCAGACAGCTTGAAAGCAGTAAGATGGAAAAATATATATAGATCATGCAAATATTAAAGACACTTAGTGAAGTAATACTAATATTGGACAAAGCAGATTTTAAGGCAAGAAAGATTACTAGAGATAAAAGGCATATGTTAGAATAGAGTCAATACAGTAGAAGAATATAATAATTCTATATTTATATGCCCCTAATAACATAGCCTCCAAATATACACAATAAAAATTGACAGACTAAGAGAAAGCTAAAAAAAGGTAAATTCACATTCATAGTAGCAGATTTAAGCACACTATTCTGAGTAACTAGTACATTAAGCAGACAACAACATTTAAAGTTATAGAAAATTGTAACAACATGGTTAAAAATTAATTGATGTTTAGAAAGATGCCAGCAAGTGTAGAACACAAATTCTTGCAACATTTACCAAAATTGGCCATATGCTGAGCAATAATGTAAATCTCGGCT
Organism: Equus quagga; assembly: GCF_021613505.1. Taxonomy (NCBI): domain Eukaryota; kingdom Metazoa; phylum Chordata; class Mammalia; order Perissodactyla; family Equidae; genus Equus; species Equus quagga. The sequence goes on from NC_060276.1 coordinate 32,560,883, forward strand.
AATTTTAAGAACCAAAATCACACAAATTATATTATTTGACTAGACTGGAAATAATCTTGAAAACACTGACAAAAAAGATAACAAGGAAATCAATCCCTCAAATATTTGGAAATTTAGCAATACTTTTCTATATACCCTATAGGCCAAGAAAAAAATAACAAATAAAATGAGAAAATATATTGTATTGAATAATAATAAAATTAAAATATCAAAACTTGTTAGAGGTAGACAAAACCACTCTAACACTGTAATATATAGCCTGAAATATGTATAATAGAACAAGAGTAAAGGGGACTATTTTGAGAGGCCAAATAGAATGTGCCTGAGAATTATCAGTTCAAGGGAAGAAAGAGTGGAGCCTACCCTCTTGCTTCTATCCTCCACTGGTCAAGAGTTTTTCCACAGTCTATTAGCCCCTTCACACTTCTATATGCTCATGGGTGCAGGGCAGATTCCCACAGATACCCAAGGTTACAGAATAAAATGAGCCCCAGTGAGGTAAGGTGAGGTGCTGTCAAGTCATACCAGGGTGGAGCTGGTTGCCACAGCAATATCTGGAGTTTTGGCAGGCCTAGAGCATGTGAAGTGAGACCCAAGTTGTGCCCAACACAACATTCACTTCAAGTCAAAAAGAAACAACAAATTAGAGTAAAAGAAAGCAAAGTAGAATGAAATAACAAAGAGTGGAAATAAATAAAACAAAAAAGAAATATACAATAAAAGGTATCAATAAGCACAAAATTTATTTCATTGAAAAGGACTAATAAGATTGATAAATCTCTGGCAAGGCTAAAAAAAACAAAGAGAGAGAAAAGGTACAAATTGTGACTACGAAGAATAATAGAAAATTATACTGAACCTGCAAACATTAAACATACAAGAGGATATTATGAACAACTTTATGCCAATAAATTTGAAAATGTAAATAAAATGGACAAGTTCTTAGAACCAACAACCTAGATAACGTACATAAGAAATATAGATCTGAATAATTCAACTCATTAAGAAAAAAGTTAAATGTATACTTAACAAAAAGGGTTTACCAGTGAATTTGCTCACACATTTAGAAATATCATCAATCTTACACAAACTCTTCCAGTAAATAGAAAAAGATTTTATTCTATATTTCTTCTCAACTAATTTTATGAGGTTAGCATAACTTTAACACCAAAACCTGGAAAGGCCGATGCATGAAAGCAATATTAAGGTCTATCCCTATTATAAACATAAGTGCAAAGATCAGAAATTGAAACCGGCAATATATAATATATATAATACATGATGAAGTTGGATTTTCCTTCAGGAATACAAGATTGGTTTAACATTTGAAAAGCAATCATTGAAATTCACTACATTAACAGAATAAAGGAGAAAAATCATATGGTGATCTCAATAGAGGCAATAAAAGTATTTGATGCAATTCAAGATTGTTTGATAAAAAAGGAAAAAACTCTTAGAAAATTAAGAATAGAAGGAAACTTCCTTAATCTCAGAGAGTGTTTCCATAAAAACCCTAGAACGATTACCATATTTAATGGCAAAATGTTGAAAGTCTTTCCTCTGAGGAATGAGAGAACTTCTACACAATATTGAGTTGGAAGTCTTAGCCAACATAACAATAAAAGAGAAAAATATTTTTAAAGGTATAAAAAATGGAAAAAAAAGAAGTAAAACATTCATTTCAGAAGATATCATTGTATATATAGAAAATCCAAAAGAATCTAAACTATTAGAATTAATAAATGTACCCTAGCAAGGTTGTTGAATACAAAGTCAATATTCAAAATTCAAGCATGTCATAATTTTCCTATCTTAAAAAATAGAAAATAAAATTTAAAAAATAGGGGCCAGCCCCATGGCCTAGTTGTTAAATTTGGTGTGCTCCACTTCGGCAGCCTGGGTTTGTGGGTTCAGATCCTGGGTGTAGACCTACACCACTCATCAGCCATGCTGTGGTGATGACCCACATGTAAAATAGAGGAAGATTGGCACAGATGTTAGCTCAGGGCTAATCTTCCTCAGCAAAAAAAATATATATATATATACACTATTTATAATAGCATCAAATTATAATCACATATGTAAGAATAAATCTAATGAAATCTCTGTAAGACAACTACACACAAAACATATATTGGAAAAGAATTAAAGACTATCATTTAAAATGGAAAGATACATCTTGTCCATAGATTGGAAGATCTATAGATTCAATGTGCTTCACAAAAAACTGAATATCCAAATGTCCAATAAACTTATGAGAAGTGCATTACTTCATTAGTCATGAGGGAATGCAAATTAAAATCACAATGAGATATATCTACAATCCCACCAGAATGGCTATAATTGAAAAGACTGACAAAACCAGTGTTGACATATGTGGATCAATTGAAACTCACGTACCCCTCACTTTGCAAAGCTGTCAGTATCTACAGTTAAACTTGTGTATACCACATGACGAGGCAGTTCACCTGCCAGCTATGCACCTAACAGAAAGTCAAACGTATATGCACCAAAAGACATGTATAAGAATGTTCGTAGTCCCCTATTTGTGATAACTTCATATTCAAAATAATACAATTACCTAATAATAGTAATGTTTGCTAAAGTGCTGTACGAGAATGAAGCCACTACAACTACACATAGAAAACACGGATGAATTTCATTGAGCTAAAGAAGCCAGACACAAAAAATACATAATACATAATTCCCTTTATATAATTAAACTAGGGAGGGGCCGGCTCCTTGGCCGAGTGGTTAAGTTCGCGCGCTTCACTGTGGAGGCCCAGGGTTCGGATCCCGGGAGCGGACAGGGCACCGCTCGTCAGGCCATGTTGAGGCGGCATCCCACATCCCACAACTGGAAGGACCTGCAACTAAGATATACAACTGTGTACGGGGGGGGGGGGGGGGGGGTGTAGATAAAGCAGGAAAAAAAATAGGGCAAAACTAAGCTATGATATTACCAGTCATGCATTACTTAACTTTGGGTCAGTGAGTCAGGGTAGTGACTGATTCGAGGGCATGAGGGGACTTTAGAGTGTTAGTAATGTTCAATTTCTTGTCTGTAGGTGATTACTATATGTGTGTTTACAACTCTATACTTATGTGACCATTTCTATTATGGTCAATTAATTTTTTAAGTTTTTAAATTTTTTGTGAGGAAGACTGACCCTCAGCTAACATCTGTTGCCAATCTTCCTCTATTTGCTTGAGGAAGATTGTCACCGAGATAACATCTGTGCCAATCTTCCTCTACTTTATGTGGAATGCTTCCACAGCATGCCTAGACAAGCGGTGCTAGGTCCGTGGCCGGGATCTGAACCTGCGAACCCTGGGCCGCCAAAGTGGAGTGTGCAAACTTAACCACTGCACCACCATGCTGGCCCCCAATTAATATTTTTAAAATTAAAATGATCAGAGCTGAAATTACCTTCTTTCCCTTAAACTTTAATCTCCTCTGGTGTCTGCCAACTGAAGGTAAGCAGCTATGCTTGACTGTTCAGCCTTTCTAATCAGGCATTTTATGTTTCTTTTTACAAACTAAATATCTCTAAAACCCATCCACTTATCTCTACCCAACTTCCATCACTTTATCTTAAGCCATCATTATGTCTTGCTTGGATTACTGAAATGGCTTCCTCTCAACTCATCCTTTTGCCTTCATTTTTTGCCCTTTCTAAACCCCTTCTCTAGGGTGCAGTCCAAATTGATTTTCTAAAGCACAAATCACAAAACTGGTCCTGTAACTCTCCTGTCACAAAATCTTCATTTCTTCCCATGTCTCACAGGATAAAGTCTGTTGACTATAAGGTAACTCATGAAACGCTTAATGATCAGGCTCCTGCTTATTTCTCCAGCCTCATCTCTTGCCTTTACTGTTTATCCTCTCTTCTCACCAAATGATTGCAAAATGTGCTCCATCTACACTAAATAATTTGCAGCTACTAAAATATGCTTCTGGCTAGTCAAGATTCCAGAATTCTATGTTGACAGGCTTTAGGGACAGCAATGTTGTTGGAAGATGATGCTAAAGTTTTGCCTCGAAGCTGTATTTCCATAACAAATGAACATTTGTGTGTGTTTTGTAGTTTGGTGGTGCTGCTAATAGAGATCATGAGGGACTAATAAATGCTTCCCCTTGCCACCAATTTGCTCCAGACCTTTGCACTTGTAATTCATGGTTTCTAGAGCATTTTTTATTCTCTCTCTCTTCCCACCTAATCATCAGGTTATTCTTCCAGCTCAGATGTTACTTCCTCCATAAAGTCTTCCCTCATTGTTCAAAGCCAGATTATGTGTCCCTCTTCAGTGTAACTCTAGCACTGTTACCTTGGCTCAGAACTATATTGGAGTCACATGTTAGTCACAAGATAGATTCTAAAATTCCTTATTGCTTTACTCTCCCATTGGCAATGTGATGGTTGTACGATTATTGTGGGATTCATAAACCTGGTAGCTGAGAACACAGAGAAAGGCTTAGAGCCTCAGATTTAGATATACCTAGTAATTTTAAGTGGGCAATAGAAAGAGATGACTGGAGGAAGAGTGTGGGCAGAATACAGAGAGAAAGAAGGTGAAAGTTGCAACATGGGGAAGGAGAACTAGACAGTCCAAGACCATGTAGGGCCTTACTGGTTTTTTAAGGAGTCTGGTCTTTATTTTTAGCACAATGAGATGTAGCTGAAGGATTTTTTTTAATCATGCGAAAATCTCTAAGATATAAATAAAAATATCGAAGTGCAGAACAGAGTGTACAGAGACTAATGTTTATTAAAAAATAAGATATACATATTAGTAGAAAATTTCTGAAAAATATACAATATACTGACAGTTGTCTATCGTTGCACCAGTTTGCATTCTGACAATGGGAACTTATGGCCTGGGATGGTAGTTATACCCTTTTACGTTATTTGTGTTTTTGTTCAAGTGCATGAATACTTTTTCAAATAAACAAAAACTTTTTTGTTGAGGTCATATTGGCTTATAACACTGTGTAAATTTCAGGCGTACATTATTATATTTCAGTTTCTGTATAGACTGCGTCGTGTTCACCACCAATGGTCTAGTTTTTATCCATCACCATATATATGTGCCTCTTTACCCCTTTCACCCTTTTCCCACCCCCTCCTCTGGTAACCAGTAATCCGTTCTCCTTATCTATGTGTGTTTGTTTATCTTCCACATACAAATGGTATTTGTCTTTCTCTGTCTACTTATTTTGCTTAACCTAATACCCTCAGGGTCTATCCATGTTGTTCCAAATGGCACAATTTTCTCTTGTTTTATGGCTGAGTAGGATTCCATTGTGTGTGTGTGTGTGTGTGTGTATATATATATATAACATATCTTCTTTATCCATTCTGCCATTGATGGGCACTTGGGCTGCTTCCACATCTTGGCTATTGTGAATAATGCTGCGATGAACATAGGGATGTGTAAATCTCTTTGAATTGTTGATTTCATGTTCTTTGGATAATTGCCCAGTGGTGGGATAGCTGGATCATATGGTGTTTCTATTTTTATCTTTTTAAGAAATCTCCATACTGTTTCCCATAGCACCTGCACAGTTTGCATTCCCACCAGCAGTATATGAGAGTTCCCTTCTCTCCACAGCCTCTCCAACACTTATTTCTTGTTTTGTTAATTACAGCCATTCTGATGGGTATGAAGTAATATTTCATTGTAGTTTTGATTTGCATTCCCCTAATAATTAGTGATGCTGAACATCATTTCATGTGCCTGTTGGCCATCTGTATATCTTCTTTGGAAAAGTGTTCATATCCTCTGCCCATTTTTTGATCAGGTTGTTCATTTTTTTGTTGCCAAATAAACAAAAACTCTTAATGACCATGAATTTTGTTATCAGACAAAAATAGGATAGAATCCTGGCCTGCTTACTCACCATGTGACATTTGACAAGTGACCTCTCTGAACCTTAGTTTCCTCATATGTAAACGAGGATGATAATCATGCATGCACATAGTTTTGAGGAAGTGCTTAAGACCGAGCCTGATACACAGTATCTTACCTATTTCCATCATTTTTGCCTTTACTCAAAGTTAGTTTAAACCACACGGGTCAGCAGAGCACAATGGTTAAGAACTTGAGCTATGTAGTCAAAACTGAGTTCAAAATCTGTTTCTGCTACATACTCATTGTGTGACTTTTATCAAGTCATGTCCCCTCTCTAAGCCTCTGATTCCTTACTGTAAATGAGGACAACTAGAGTGCTTATAACCAGGGTGGTTGTGAGACCTGTGCCACGACAGTAATAATGGCAGCTTCCACTTTGTGAGCACTTTCTATCTGCTAAGTTATATCAAGTACTTACAAACATTGGTGATTTCATAATTTTTCCTATTATTATTATCATTGATGGATATATGGGTGATAGAGGGTCACATCTGCAGCAGTAACCTTCAGACTAGGAATTGGACAATTACCAATTGTTTCCCCAAGAAAGTAAAGAGATATAATAAGATTACTTTTAAAATTTCAATATCTTCTAACTCCCCTGGCCAGGTTTCCCTATTATCAAGCCATAACCATCACAAGGTTAGTCAGGCTACCATCCAGGGTGATGCCCACAGATGCAAGGTGCTTGTCCAAACAAGAAAGAAGGTGGCATCTCTGTATACTGTGTCTGGCACCAAGTCAGAGAAGTGTTTCATTGTGATACTTATCCACATGGTGTTCATCAGCTGCACCTGATAGTCAACGTGAATGATGAAATGGTATATCAATGCCATGTTGCCACTTTACAAAATGTCATACAGGAGAGGGCTGCTTGCGATATTGCAAATGGTACAGATACACTCTAGGTTGATGAGGTCAAAATCCTTCTCATATGGCCTTTTTTTCAACTAGAAGTTACTTGTGGGGACCAGGAACAAGGCAAAACACACAGTGTTTTGGGGGAAAGATATGTATCCATCCCACTGAGGCATCAAGGTTTGTTCTTAGATGACTTGAACATGCTTGACACCACCATCTTCTAGAAGTGGTCCTTGATCTTGCCTCTGCTCAGGCTCCCAATGATGAAGGCTGACACATCTTTCTTGGTCATCCATCCCAGACAAGTAAGTAGTCTAGAGAAATCTGTCTGTTCCCTCCTAGATGATGGGATAAAGATTATCTTTGTCTGGTTGGCAGATGACTGCATTGTACCAGTTAGCCAGCGGTTCTACCTGTACATAGCCTCCTAAAATGCAAGGTCCCAACAGCATGCTGCTGACCTCGTTATTCGGATATCCAAAGACAGATTAGCCCAGTGCATTACGAATTTCCACTGACTTCTCTGAACTCAAGAGGGTCTTGATACCAACATAGTTGATAGAAGTTACCATTCTCAGCAGGTTGTAGGTAAAATTCATGAAGTCATGGAGACTGTGGTTTTTTGAATCAGCTCTGAGCCTACTCTCAAGCCCAGATGGTATTATCTAAGCAAATAAAGCAACTCAGTGTGTTCAGCTTCTCTGCTATGATACCATTCACCAATGCCTGCGAGCTCATTGTAATAAGAAAAATGTTGCCACAGGGTCAGAGTGGCTGCTGAAACTCATCTAGGCTCTGGAGTGGCCACACTCAGCCTCCAACCACAGGATGCTGATATAGCCACTGCTACAGCTATCATAATCCTGACTTCGAGAAAATATGTGGTCATAGAACACCATAGGCACTACCATGTTGGTCACATGAGCAGTAATGCTCAAGGAATTTAAAACATGGCTCCTACATGACCCAACTTGTTTTTTTAAAAAAGAATCACTGTGTGCATTGTGGATGGAAGAAGGGAGACTGGAGGCAGTGAGAAGTGTATTACAGCAATTTAGGCAGGAGGTAGTGGTGGCTTGGATAGCATTGTGGCAGTGGAAGAGAGTGGTTATTATGCATTTATGTAAAATTTATTTCAATGTATATTTGAAAAAGCATCACATTTGATGTTCTAGGTGACAAATGTGTTAAATGCATTCCATTACGGATGGAGTGGTCATGAATGGATTCACATGAAGTACTTGCTCTGCGTCTTAATGCGGAAGAGTCTTTGATGGATAGAAAGGAGAAAGGAGATGGGGAAAAGAATGAACAAATGCACGGGGACATAGAATTTTAAACGGGTGCTTAGGGAGCAGTGAGTAGAACAATTTAACTGGAGTAGACAGGTTTTTATAAGGGTGGGGTGGAAGTTAATGCTGGTAAGACAGATTGGCACCAAATTTTGAAAGTCTTGCATATGTGGATAGGTAGTTTTATTTTCATCCTGTGGGCAATGGGAAACTATCAATCCTTTTGAAAAGGAAATTAAAGAAATCAAAGTGGTAGTTTAGGAAGATTAATCTGGCAGTGGTGAACAAGAGTGATGTGGAGAGAGTCTGGAGGCAAGGAGGACAATTAGCAGTTACCACAGTATTCCAGGCATACGTGTCTGGTCCTAAGTTAAATAAATAAATAAATCCATCTTCAATGAATGACTGGATTATGAATGAGATAGTCTTTTGAATTAGCCATATGACAGTGGGAAAAGGAAAGTCCTATAGGACTCAGGAAAGTTATATAACACTTTTGAGCCTCAATTTATTGACTTATGAAATGGCAATGTACTTTGTCATTTTTGAGAAGAATACATGGGACAAATCATGTAAAGTGCATATCAAAGTGCCTGACACATATGTGCTCAAAGGATAATTCATTCCTTTCTTCTTTACTTGCTATCTAGACAAATGATTTAAAGGTAAAGAAAAGTTGGGCATCAAAGCCTGATTCGAAGACTTCACACGTACAAACATTTACCGAGAAATGAGCTATGGTAGCTATTATAATAGTAGCCCAATTAATAAAGATAAGAAATAACAAAGAGAAGGGCACTTGGAGGCAGGAAGAAGAATTAGCCTTTTGATATATCATCCTATTCCAGCACAACATTCTTGCCTGTGGTCAGAATTGCTGAATCGGATTGAGAGTCTTCCCCAGAGGCACTAGTTGAAGCCTTGATCCTGGATAAAGTAACCAAAGAAGAGATTAAATAGAGAGGTCAGAGAAGAATTCTTGCTACTGGCCAGTTGAAAATCTTTTCCTAAAAATTGCTAGTTGTCTATAAATTAGGAAATATGCCACAATAAGGTGTTCTATTCAAAGTCAATCTGTTTTCCTTGAGTATCTATTATTTGTCAGATATTCTGTTAGACATTTTATTTCTATTGTCTCATATAATTCTTCTAATGACCTTCAAATAGATTTTAATAATCCTATTTGCATATGTGAGAAAGACAAGTTTCAGAGACATTAAGTGAAAGGCCATACAGTCAATGGAACCAGAAATCCAATCCAGATCTAACTGACTCTATGTTCACTGGGCCTGAATTCACTAAACAAATTTTTGTTTACTCGGCCAAATTTTCCCTATCAAAACATCCTTACTTATATGCTGTGATCCTTAGAGGGTATAGAAATGAAAGTCAATCAGTCAGACAAACCTGGGTTTGAAACCTGGCTCTGTCACCTACTAATGTATAAGCCTGGGCAATAACCTCTTTCAATCCAAGTTTCCTCATATGTAAAAATAATTATATAATAAATGTAAATACCTAATCCAGTGTTTGGCATATTCTTAATTATATACTAGTTTCCTCCTTCTTTCTTTTACTCCTTTATCATTAAATTTTCTAAGTAGAGAAAAAAACAAGAGATCATCCTACTGAAAAAGTTCCTCTCTCAGAGCACACTCTGTCTTGTGAGTAAAAACACATTTAATGCATTTGTTACTTGGAAAATCAACTGTTATCCTCTTTCAAATCATCATTAAAATAACTTTATATATATATATATGCTTAATAACCAGCATTTGTAAAAAATCTGCTATTTCTATTTTCTTGCTCTAAAACACAAGCGTTCATCATTTGACAAATTCAGCATTATTCTTTCAGTTTCTATTCTCGGGACTACAAGCACACATCTTTTTCCAATTACTGAACAAGTATAAATCCATCATATGGAATTGGATACTTTGCAAATTGATAGGTCTGGAATGTGAATCTAAAAAGGGCTACAAAAATTAATAAATTGTAGTGGTATTGGAGACAAAAGCATGTTGTGATACATATTTGAACTTCTATAAAATTTTCTAAATTACTTTTTTTTGTGAACCTGAATTATAGCGTTTACAAAAATAGAGCTAGGCCGACCAAAAAGGACTCAAACTTATTACCAGGAGTTGTCTTTTCTCTGCTTACCACAGCCATTCTTCCCTTTAGCCAGGTGTGAATTTCCCTACCCAACTGTGGATGCTTGCCCACCTGAAATCAGACATCAGTGCTGGCACTGGGTAGCATGCAAGATGCAAGGTAGAAACAGAATCTTTCTTGCTGAAGTGTCTTAGTGGTACTTGAGTTTCAGGCCATTTTCTATAAAATCTCCTGCCAATATTTCCTTTATACACCATTATGAATACCTGAAGTTTGAATCTTAGAGTACCTATCTGTTCCTCTCTGCCTTAATTCACTTGCCTAGACTTGTCTTCTTATTTCTTTGCCTGATTCCTCCTTTGGCATCCCCATCCTTTCGAAGTCATAGTTTTATTCACTTTATCCTTGATTTTCCTCTTTTCCTGCCTCTTAACTCTTAGACCAACACTTTCCATGTATTTTGTTTTTAGATGTCCACAGAAGCCTTTACATGACTTTTCTTCACCACGTTTCTCCTCCTTCTTAGCATTCTTCATACACAAGTTACCTAAATTGCCTAGATCCACTTCTCAAACACCCAGCTCAACATCTTTTGCAGTTCCCTCCTCTCCAGACATTTCCTACCATCTGTCTCCATCAAAACTTACCTATCCCCTGATCCATGATTTCAGGGCCCAGATCTCTAGTAAGGTTAACTCAATAAGTAAAATCTAGTTTAGCTATTAATGATTGTTTGTAAGTTAAGACATATTCTTACCAAGAAATAAAATTTTATTTTTCCTTGGATTTTCATGCTTTAACTCCAAATAAGTGTGGCTGGTAAGGGAGCTATATCGTGAGTTGGGATTATCTTTGAAACATATCATGCAGTCAATATTGTGGCCACCAAATTTCTGCATTGGAAGTGGGGCCTTTGGGAGATGATTAGGTCATGATGGTGAAGCCCTCATGAATGGGATTAGTGCCCAGCCCCAGGTAGAAGTGAGTTATTCATTCCCTGAAGTCTATTTCTACTCCTCTTCTGGCATGCGTCGCACATTCTAATATGGACTGCAGCATTTTGTGTACATGTTTTGTCCTTTGACCAAAGTGTATGTTTCGTGAAGGAAGATACTATACCTTTGAATCCCTTATGCCTATTAGAGTCTCTAGCCCATCAAAAGGCATTATCAGGCATAAAATAAATAATTCCATTCTTATTCGTTAATTCACCATTGATCTGTTTGTTCAACAAATATTTATTAAGCACCTTTAATGTGCAAGGCACTCTCCTAGTCAGAAGGCGTACTATGATTAACAAGACACATGGTTCAGGCCCTCACAGAGCTTGTATTCACATGGGAGAGACAATAGCAGTGATTAATTAGCTGACAAATTACTTCGTTAAAATGTAATCAGTGGAAGGAAAACAGATCAGTGGTTGCCACAGGTTGGATGAGTGATTGACTACAAAGAGGACTCACAGGGGAACTTTTGGGGTGAAAGAACTGTTCTTTACTTTTAGGATAAAGAACGTTTCCTGTATTTGGGTGGTAAATACACATAAATTTTCATGTATGCAAACTAAAAAATAAAATCAGTCAGGATGTCGAGGTATCTCAGGATAGAATGCAAACTGTAACAAAGCAGTCTATCTCTACTACAAATGTATGATCTGACCACACTGAAGGAGGTGGGGAAAAAGGGCTTACGTAAGTAACTTTGGAACAACGTTTTGACTGGAAATTGTAAACTAAAGACAAAAGGAACTGTATATAAACACTGTACTCTAGTTCCTCAATTTGTTTCTCATGTAGATATAAGTTAACGATTCTGAAACTGTTGTCCATGTATACTGCTGTTGAGCGAAGAAGTTAATGTATGGCGAATAGTGACAGCCAGGTTTCTTAACGTTGGAGTAGGCAGTTACGGATAAGCAAAAGAGGAAGGCTAGAATGAATCATATGATACAGGAGTAGAGTGGGAGACATCTGTAGTAACTCATTATTTTGCTTAATATAGACAAAAATGGATACATACAGAAATATTTATTGATATGTTTATATACATGGCTTAGAATACATGTATGTATTTTCCTGTTCTGCTCACTGAAAGGGCCTAGAAACAAGGACATTCTAGTAGCAACAAGCACAGCCAGTGTCCAGATCTTGGTCTGTAAACACCATTCTCCAATAAAAGGAACCGGGGCTCCTTGGAGAAATGGCTGATACTAGGGCTGGAGTGAGAAATATATGAAATGAGCTTGGAGTACTTTATACTGCCAGGTATGATGGAAGTGTTTCCTCTCCCCAAGAAAAATTCAGTGATGGGGATATGTCAGAGGGGCACCGAAACAAATTGAAAAAGCTCCCAATGACCAAATCTGGAATAATTTGAGCAAGAAAATCAGTAAAGTAGGATTGGACTATAACCCAAAGTATAAAATAATATACACGACTCCACAGTGATGTTAACAAGTTATTCAATAAATACATAGGGGAGTGAAAAAAAATCTTTCTTACAAAGAAATTCTAAATAATATATGCAGATATTCCTACCTCAAGGAGGTGGAGTTTAATCCTCCCTTACCCCCATTATGATAGGCTGGACTTAGTGACTCATTTCCAAAGAACAGAATAAGGAAAAGGGAAGAATAGTAACTTTACAAACAAACCTGGCAAACACTACATTAACCAAGTGACATGGGTTAACATCATCTGTGATATTATATGGATATTATGTAAACTCTGATAGACATGATGAGAAGGACACTTCATCTCTGTGTTATTCCTCCTGGAAATCCATAACTCCAGTCTAATCATGAGAATAACACCAGACAAACTCAGACCAGGGGACATTCTACAAGATGAGTGGTCAATATCCCTACAGATGTTCAAGGTCATGAAACATAGAGAATGATTAAGAAAATGTAACAGACCAAAGGAAACTGTGAAGAAATGATATCTAAATGTAAAGTGATTCTCTGGATGGGATCCTGGAACAGAAAAAGAACCATAATGGAAAAACAGGTGAAATTCAAATTAAGTTTGAAAGTTTGTTAGTAGCAATGTACTAATATTGGTTCCTTAGTTTTGACGAATATACTATAAAAATGTAAGATGTTCATAATGGGGAAATTTGGGTGAGGGGTTACAGGAACTCTGTACTACCTTTGCAACTTTTCTGTAAAACCAAAAATATTTCTAAATAAAAGTTTAGGAAATGTAATAAGTGTATATATATATACACACACACACGCACACACATGCATATATATACTACATATCTATATAAATTTCCATTAAATTGTTTGAGGGTCTTGCTAAGACCTATCTTACTGTTGTATCTTTAGCTTCCTAGAGATCATCTCCATTTTTCTGTTCATTCGCACCATATCCAGAATTACCTCCCTACAAAAATGCTTTCATTATTCTACTTCTCAGCTCAAAAATCTATTGTGGCTCCCCATTTTTGTAGAAGAAATCCCAAACTCCTCAGGTAGATATGCAAGTTTGCTTTATCAATTGATTCTTACCTTATCTTTCCAAACTTATGTATGTATAAATTAAAAGGATGAACAATGTTTATTGAAATGGAATAACAAATGTTTATTAAGCACCAACTAGGAGTCAAACATTCTGCTGGGTTCTTGGTGCTGTAAGGAGTAGTAAGAAGTTATACTTGTCCTGGACTTGTACACAGAAATATAAATAATTCTAATATTATAAGTTCTAAAGCAGAATAGAGAAAATAATGCTACATGGATAAATAACTCACAGGGAAGGGAATGAAAGAGATGAGTCTTGAATGGAAGTAAAAGTTTATCAAGCAGAGAAGTGTATTTTATTCAAAGAGAAACAATGAAAACTCAGGAAGCCATAAAAAACTTCTGTAGGGAACAGTGACTAGCGAGTGTAGGGTATGTGGTGGAGAGAGGCTGACAAGACTTACAAGAGCAAGTTAAAGTCAGACTGTGAAGGGTCTTGAATTCTTGGTTAAGAAATTTTATTTTCTTTATGGAAGCTATAAGTAACCTCTTTGCTAAAATGCTAAGTCACCAAGCACAGCATTATATATCATCTCACATTGTTCTTTAGTTTTCTGTATGAAAAATGCTTTAAAAAACCCTGCCTTTCTAGTTGAATTGCCAGCCAAATCTTTCATTCCTGGATTTCAATATTATATAGCAAGAGTACTGGGTTCATTAAGTAGCAATTTCTGAATATTTTTGCTTAATGTATCTTTATCTATTTATGCCAGGCATTCTTGTTCATTTATAAGACAGAATCAATGGAAAATATTTTTGTTGTTGTTTTTTGAGAACCATGTCAGTGAACATTCTTATTCTGGTATTTGCATTTCTGAGAAGTTCACTAGATACGTAACGACATTTCTTTCCTCCAATTTCAGTATCAGTCAGTAATATACTATGCACAAAATATCTGGTCATTCGCCTAGTGGCTTTGAATTGACCTACTGTGTATAGCCACCCCTGAGTATCCACAGGGGATTGGTTCCAAGATGCCTATGGATACCAAAATCCATGGATGCTCAAGTCTCTTCTATAAAATGGCATAGTATTTGCATATAACTTATGCATATCCTCCCGTATAGTTTAAGTAATCTCTAGATTACTTATAATACATAATACAATGTAAATGCTATGCAAACAGTTGTTATACTGTATTGTTTAGGGAATAATAATAAGAAAAAAAGTCTGTACATGTTCACTACAAGGCAACCACTGTAGGCCTTCAATCTGTGGTTGGTTGAACCCATAGATGCTCAACCCAAGGATACAGAGAGCTAACTGTATGTGCACTTTTAGATCCATAAGGAAGAAGTTGGTTCTCCCTAGGAACTTTGCCCAATACCTGGAACCATGAGGATTTCCAGCTTGTCTTATGGTTATAGTCAGCTATGAATGAAATTGGTTGTGGGCTCTGTTCTTGTTCCTCTTGCAATCCCTAATGTTTACTGATGACCATTACACTATCATTGTGATCTTGAGAGACAAGGGAAAAATTTGCTGAATATTGTGCAAATCAGTCAAGTTTTTTCCTCATTCTCTCTCTTTCGAAGAAATAGATTGCATGAAACACTTTTGCACTGCCAGAGAAAATCAATTACAGTTTTAAGGCCAAGAAATGTGTGAGACATTTTTACCTCTATATTCCAGATGAAAAAACAAACGCAGAGAGTCTAAGTGAATACTTTAAAATTACAGAGCCAATTAATAGCGGTTCCAGCAATATTCCAGGTCTCTTGAAGCAGTACTTGATAAAAACTATGAAGTTCACCAATAGCCCAGACAACACAAATGCATTTCACTAGAACACTAGAAAATAATCTAACTACCTGATGCAGAATATTCTGGCCAAATCTTCATCATGGAAAGATGCTCTTCTGTGAATTGCAATTTTGAAGGCAGATGTTGCTGAAAGCAACAGGGCAATTACAAAAATAACGAAATCAAGTTCATCATGAAATTCATCACAGACCAGAAAAGCAATATTCTTCCTGTAAAATATCAACTATTGCACACAAGAATATTTTATGCAACTGACAGACGCATAACAATATAAAATAAAAACAAGCACATTTAATTGGATTAAAACCAAATAGGTCAAACTGTGTATATAAATCCAAATATCTATAATGCTCACTAAAGGTGATCCAGAGAATCACCACTCCAAAATGAAGCTTCTGATTACTTCCAGTCGGGAATTCGGCTGTGTGATCTGTGTGACAGCTGTAACAGGTAATAAAAGAGAAGTTCCAATAAAGAGACACAGTGCTGCATAATAATGCTACAAGAAGCAACAGATATAATCAAGATTCATCAGAATTTGAATTATGGTTAGCAAAGATAGTTTTATTCCATAAAGATTTAGGAATGGAGGAAGTTCTTTTTTCCCTAAATTAACAGAAGATATGGGTAGCCCCAAGGCAAGATGATATCTGTGTTTTCTGATTTACCTGAGGTGGCTGAAAGCAGTTTTTTCACTTTGTTCTCTGAAGCTTATTTTGCTATTCCAATTCCCAGGAAGTAAAATGTACAATCATTTTTCTTTTCACTTCTTAACTTCCTTCTGCTGCACTTTGTCTTCAGGGACTTTCTTTCACCAGCCCAATGACCAGTCAATTAATTTATACCACAAGTGAAAGGCAACTAATATAATAAGTTCAAAATATACAAGAGCTATATTCTACTTACAGCGTGAAAATAGAATTTTCCTTGAATTTAATGAAAATAGTATTTAGTCTTAGATATAATTGGACAATAGTCCAGATGATATAATTTACTTTCAAAATTCTAGAATATCAGTAGAAAAATCTCTCTCTTACAAACTAGCTCCCATCATTTTCTTTCTTATGCCTACATAAGAGAAATATCAAATTGAGAGTTAGAGAAGGAAGGGATGGTATTAAGAAGACATTTGAGATATTTCTTTTCTTGTTAAATGGAATATGTGCTACTTACATTTCACAGAACTTTTCTCCTCCTATTATATCACAGGACTCTGTTTCAAGGAAAATTCTGCCTGTGTCATAGCTCTTAAATAAATCCGGAAGGTAAGGCATTTTATCAAAGAGATAACCAAGGCAGGGAAGAGTAAATAACTGTATTAGTTTTCTATTGCTGTGTAACAAATTACCAAAAATGCAGTGACTTAAAACAGAATTAATGCATTATCTCACAGTTCCGTAGGTTGAAGTCTGGGTAGGCTTGGGTGGTTTATCTGCTCCAGATTTCACAGGCCAGAATCAAGGTGTCAACTGGCCTGCGCTCTTATCTGAAGGCTTTAGGGAAAACTCCTCTCCCACACTCACTTCAGTTGTTGGCAGGATTCAACTCAACGTAGCTGTAGGACTGAGGTCACCACTTCTTTGTTGGCTATTACTCACAAGTTGCTTTTATCTTCTAGAGACCACTTGCATTCCCTGATGCATTACCCTGTTCATCCTCAGAGTCAGCAATGGTGGGCTGAGTCCTTCTCAAGCTTCAAATCTCTCTGATGGCTCCTTCTGTCTCATCTTTCTTGTCTTCAGTTTGAGAACATTCTCGGCTTTTAAGGGCTCATATGATTAGATTACGCCAATCCAGATAATCCAGAATAATCTCTCTATATTAAGGTCTGTATGCATAATTGCATATGCAAATTCCCTTTTACCAGGTAAGGTAATATAATCGCAAATTCTG
Source organism: Equus quagga (assembly GCF_021613505.1). Lineage (NCBI taxonomy): Eukaryota > Metazoa > Chordata > Mammalia > Perissodactyla > Equidae > Equus > Equus quagga. The sequence goes on from NC_060276.1 coordinate 32,578,247, forward strand.
AGATTAGGGCATGAACATCTTTGGGGGAGGGGCAGTATTTGGCCTACCATAGTAGTTTACCCGCGACCAAATTGCTAGTAAATTATGTAGTAGTTTGTTAAAATCTAGGGCTCTTCCCACCTAGTGCATAGCTCTTTCCACTAAACTTGGCCACCCTGTCAGTTATTTTCTTTCCATGTGAGTTAACAAAGTATCAGTAAGTTGCCACAGTTCTGTTGTTTTGTGCGGTCAAGTCGGCTCAGAGTCCTGGCAACTCTATGAATGAGCAATGTGCACAATGTCCTGTCCGCAATAGCCCTACTCAGCTCCTGTAGACTCATGCCTACGGCTTCCTTTATGGAGTCAGTCCATCTCATATTCAATCTTACTTTTTTCCTGCTGCCTTCTACTTTTCCCAGTGTTATTGTCTTTTCCAAAGATTCCTACCTTCTCGTGATGTGTCCAAAGTAGGACAGCCTCAGTTTTATCATGTTTGCCTCTAGCTTAATTTGCTGTAGGACCCACTTGTTTGTCTTTCTGGCAGTCCAGGGTATCCATAGAGCTCTCCTGCAACATCGTATTTCAAATGAATCATTTTTTTTCCACATCAGCCTTCTTCACTGCCCAGCTTTTGAACCCATACACAGTAATTGGAAATATGAGGGTGTGGATAATCTTAGTCTTAGTCTCCAATGACACTTTTTCCTCACACTTGATGATCCTTCCTAATTCTTTCATTGCTGCTCTCCCAAGTCTCAGTCTTCTCTTGATTTCTTGGCTGCAGTCTCCATTTAAATTGATGAGTGAACCAAGGTAAACAAAATCTTTAACAATTTCAGTCTTCATTGTTTATGTTAAAGTTGTGTAGTTCTTCTATAGTGCTCATCTTTGTGTTCTTGACATTCACATGAAGTCCTGCTTTGTCACTTTTTTCGTTCACTTTCATCAGAAGTCATTTCAAGTCTTTGATGCTTTCTGCCAGTAAGATGGTGTCATCTGCATATCTTAGATTGTTGATATTTCTTCCATCAATTTTCACTCCTCCTTTATCTGAGTACAGCCCAGTTTTTCATATAAGTCCTGCATTCAGATTAAACAGATAGGGAGATGAAATACCCTTGTCTGACACCTTTGCCTACAGGAAACCATTCTGTTTCTCCACATTCTATCTTGACAGTGGTTTCTTGTCCATAATACAGGTTATGCCTCAGGACAATTAAATGCTGAGGCATTTCCATTTCTTTCAGAGCAACCCATACCTTTTCATGATCCACGCAGTCAAACGTTTTGCTGTAGTCTATAAATCATAGACTAACTTGGGGCTGGTCCCGTGGCCGCTGCAGGTGGCCCAGTGTTTCGTTGGTTCAAATCCTGGGCGCAGACATGGCACTGCTCATCAAACCACGCTGAGGCGGCGTCCCACATGCCACAACTAGGTGGACCCACAACGAAGAATATACAACTATGTACCAGGGGGCTTTGGGGAGAAAAAGGAAAAAAAAATAAAAAATAAAATCTTTACAAAAATCATAGACTAACTTTCTGAAATTCTTTGGAGCACTACAGTAGCCAATGAATAATCTCAATTAGATTTTGTGCACCTTTCTCTTTTTGAAATCCAGCTTGGATGGCAGGCATTTCTTGCTCCATGTAAGGTAAAAGCCTTTGTTGCAGCACCTTGAGCATCACTTTACTTGCATGGGAAATTAGAGCAGTGGTCCTATAGCTGCTGCACTCCTTGACATCTCCTTTCTTGGGGATTGGGATATATATTGAGCATTTCCAATCTGTAAGCCATTATTTTGTTTTCCATATTTGTTGGCATATTCTTGTTAGAATTTTGACAGATTCAGTCTCTGTGGCTTGAAATAACTCTATCGATATCCCATATACCCCTGGCTACTTATTTCTTACCAGTACTTTCAGGGCAGCTTTTACTTCACTATCCAAAATTATGGGCTCTTCCTCACAGGAAACTTCGAGATATCATATTTTCATGACATGGCAAAATATTGATTAGCTAAATTATCCAAGATCAGCCAGGATATAATAGATGCCATCCCACCTGATTGTTAAGGTATTTTAAGGTGTTTGATCTGGTTGGTCTGTCTTACCGAATGAATCCAATGAAGAGCCATACTTTCACTTTCTCTTTTTGATTTCAATTCCATTGAAAGCTAAACATATACACACACACTCCCAGAATCTCCAGAAGTCAGCCTTTCATTCCAAGCCTAGTGCTTAACTAATCAAGAGATCTGAACTCTAGTCTTTGATGTGCCACTATCTGTGTGATTTCAGTCCAACCACTTCAGCTCTCTGGGCCTCAGTTTACTTATCTTTAACTTAAATGGCATGATCTAGATGATCTTTAACATTCGTGATAGCTCTGATTTTCTATTATTCCATCAGCTCAAATATTCAAATGAAACATCCTTGGCATCCTATCTATTTACAAAATGCTGTTTTGCTAAGAGATTCTCTGAATCTCTACCGGCATTTTGAATGAAAGATCCTAAATGCCAAACTTTTAATATTTTGAATTTAAAAATCAATTAGTCTCTTATACAGCCAACCTATTGCCATTGGTCTTATTGCTCTATTTTCAACAAAGAGGGTGCTTTCTGAAAAATGAGTTCTCAACTATTGTTAAAGGGTTATTTTCTGGTCAGAAACTATTCAGTAGATGAACTGCCTTTGAAGGTGGCTTAATATGTATTATTCTAACTTTACTTTTTCTATGCATTTTGGAAGATGGAAGTAAAGATATATAGACTGAAAAACCCAGTCCAAAAGCTTCCTACTCCATTTTAAATGCTACTGGAAAACTTGGATCAAATTTCTAATGGGAAGATGGAAAAGGTGGTCTGATCACTGATTTTTCTATTTGGCAATCTAGTAAGATGGCTGTGAGAAGGAGCAATATGATAATTTTAGTTGAGGTAGACTAATTTCTGTAGTAAGCCAACCCTCAAATTTCAGTGGCTTAACAGAGTAGAAATGTATTTCTTTACTCAGTATGTATTGCTACTTGTGATGGGGGTGGAGCGACTTCTGCTCCACAGTTATCAAAAGTGCAGGCTGCTAGCAGCTCAATAGACAATTTCCAAGGTCACTCTTGGAGACAGTATACAGCCAGCACATTAGGAAACAGCGTGAAGGATGGAAAATAGAATACTAAATTGGTCAAGCTTTAGAGAGCGTATATTATTTCCCTCTACATACCTCTAGCTATAATCATCCATATGGCCACACCTAACTACAAAGGAGGCTGGGAAATGCAGTCCAGTAATGTGCCCTAGAAGAGGAGGCCTTCAATTGATTGGATGAGGCCTACCCACGTTATTCAGGATAATCTTCCTTAGTTAAAGTAAACTGATTGTTAACCACATCTACAAAACACCTTCACAGAAACACCTAGATTAGGGTTTGACTGAATAACTGGGTACTATAGCCTAACCAAGTTGACATAGAAAACTAACCATAATCATATCTATTGGAGGAAAATTTTCAGTGCAAAAGATTATTCTTTAATAGCTAAAATAAATTTCTCAAAGACATACCTGATTTGGCAATTAAAAAAAAACCCTAAAGAGTTTTTATTAGGGACAAGTTTTCAAGCAAAGAAAAATTAATTGGTTCCCAATGATTATTATTTTTGAGACTTCTGATGCAAGACCCATTAATAAGTTATGATCAGTGCACCACAGATGTCAAATAGGTTAAGAAGAGAATTCTAGACTAAAAGCCAGTCAAAGTTTACATTAGGAATAAGTGGAACCTAAAATATGCCACATCCCCTACATCTAAGCTCTTCATCAAGCAGTGTAATTTAACCCATACTATAAGAGGAAGGTAAAAATCTTGATAAACTCCATAAAGCCTAAATGAATGATACCTAAAAACACACAAATATTTTATTAATAAAATGAGCCAAGTAGAATAATTAAGACACAACATTGTGAATAATTAAGCTTAATTTAGCCATGCTCACTAATGCATTTAAAATCATATATATATATTATGTGTTACACTAAATCACCTTGCACTAAATGAATCCACTTATGCCTAAAATCATATAAAGAAATGGTTGTTTTTGAGGGAACTCTATATAAAGTTTAATATCAAAGAATTAAACATGTTTCATTTGTCACCATTATCACTTATCTTGACCATATTCATAAAGTAAATTCTTTCTTTCACTTTGTCATTGGAGATTCAGCTTTCAAAGTTGTATTGAGAGAAGACATAACAGTTAAAAATGAATAGAGGAACAAGAATCAGGTATGAAAAAAGCAAGTTTTAGTAAAAAGATGGGTCAGTGACAACGATTTTCAATTCTTTTTTCCCATGGCTGAGAATGCTTTTACCCCATCCAAGAACTCTATTCTGAGGTTAGAATGGTGTATGGACCCGAAAGTTTGTGTCCTCTCAAAATTCATATGTTAAAACTGTAATCTCCAATGTGATGATATTTAGAGATGGGCCCTTTGGGAGGTAATTAGGTCATGATTAGGATTACTGTCTTTGTAAGAAAAGACATGCGAGAGCTTTCTCTCTCTTTCTCTCTTCCTCCTTCCCTTTCTCCCATGTGAGGATATAACAAGAAGATGGCCATCTGCAAACTAGGAAGAGGGCTCTCACCAGACACCCAGTCTGCCAGTACCTTGATCTTGGACTTCCCAGCCTCCAGGACTGTAAGAAATAAATGTTATCTTAGCCACCCAGTCTATGGTAATTTGTTATAGCAGCCTGAACTGACTAAGATGAATGGGGATATGCCTATAATGGGAAAAATTTTAACTGATTAATGAAAGATGACACCATTCATAATACAGTTGGTGATTACGTTACTTTCATAGAAAACTAAACCAAAATCCTTCTAGCCAATTATTCCCACTCTGTGACTTTGTCCTCTGGTAACAATTTTTTTAATTTAGAAAGATAGAAACTTAAAATTCCAATTGTGCTCATGTGGAAAGGCTGATTGGTAGTCAATAAAAGAAAAATAATCCCTTTCTGAATACATTTTAGCACAGATCAGCAATTGAGCATAAGATTCTTTGTCACTAACTATATTGCTGCAAATGTATCTTCAATATCCTTTAAAAACTTTCTTGACATTTGTTCCTCTATCTCAGAAACATTTATCAATGCAAATTCAGACTTGGCAAGCCCTGATTTAGATTCTTTAGTGCTATTCTTCATTTTTATCATGCATTTCAGGAAAAAATTTAAAAAGGGTATGAGCGAAGGAGAAATTTGTTGCGAAAACTCTGATGTAAAATACATTTTTGGTTATTAAATATGGATATGACCATTGGCATCATGCCAAACAGAATATAGAAAATTTTTTATCAATATGCTGACAATCTAGAATTAAGAATGCAAAGTTTCCGGGCCGGCCCTGTGGGCGAGTGGTTAAGTTCTCATGCTCCGCTTCAGCAGCCTAGGGTTTCGCTGGTTCGGATCCTAGGTGCGGACACGGCACAGCTCATCAGGCCACAGTGAGGCGGAGTCCCACATGCCACAACTAGAAGGACCCATACTAAAAATACACAACTATGTACCAGGGGGCTTTGGAGAGAAAGGGAAAAATAAAATCTTTAAAAAAAAAAAAAAGAATGCAAAGTTTCATGAATCACTCTAGCATTCACAAATTTGGCAGGATGAGATATATCTAGCTAGTGCATAGTAATATTTAGTGCTATTGGGCACTTTTATTGCAATATTTCACCAGTATGTTACTTGTGACATTCTCGTTTTTCTTTCTGGGACCCAGGAGACCAAAAAAAAAAAAAACATATCATTGCTTTGCAGGTAGAGTTACCTTAATTTTTAGTCTCAATTAATGAATTGATCATGGTTACATGAAATGTAAGAAAATAATGATTCCATGAGTAGTCATCAAGTCTCCTTACTCCCAGTCTACTTCTTTGTTATTTCAATGCACATTTTTTAGATTTAAAGAAAAAAAATCTCACTAAATCATATAGTTATTTAGAACATATCGCCTTTTCTCTGACTTCACCTCAGGAGGCTAAAATGAGTCACATAAATAAAATAACTTCTGCCTGAAAAATAGAAACTTAAGATCACTGTATTTCTTAGGTTTCACAAAGTTAATTTATTAGCTGTCCAACAATCCTGTGAACGGTCGCCTAGAAGTTTGTGCAGCAAAAACCATGCTTTTAATATAAGATTTGCTTCTGGTAACTCTTAATACTCTACAAGGTCTTTTTTTGGTTCCAACTTAAATAGAAGATTAGCACTGATACACTAGGTAATTTAAAAATTTCATGAAACTGACTCTGAAAAGGAGATTTTCAATATTTCTTAAAGGATCTTTAAAAATTTCAATGACCCTGAACATACTTAGCCTTTACCCAACTGCAAATGACCTGGTTATATCTCTTCCATACAAATTAACTTACAGTTCAAGTTTGATTCATTTTTCTTCTTTAATGAGATTAGAAAAGTTGGTTTTGTCTTCTATTAGCTGAAAAATCTTAATAAGGAATACAACTAAAGACAAAAGAAAATAAGAAAAAAGAAGAAATGAAAAAATTGCATATTAAGACTTCACAGTGAAAAGGTTCAACTTATATCTACTAATAGAATATTCTGCATTTCAATGATAAAACACTTTAGAGAATTCAAGCAGAACTTTCAGTTCCTGAGCACAGTGACATCCTGCTTTTTATTTCTTACAACAAATCACTCTAGGATTTCTACAAAAACTAAACTTGGAATTCATACTGATAAAAGAAATGGCTACCATATTTGGGATCCTTAGGAAAGTTTAGTGACTTTACTGGATAGCATGCAGGGTATTAGTAGTTAGTCTGCCTTGTTCAAAGAACCCTGTAATAGGCTTTAGGAGTTGTCCTAATATTAATATTGTTATCACAAATTCAAATGACAAATACAGACACAGTACTGCATGGATTCATATATTTTCCTTATATTTAACACCTCAAAGATATTTCACAATCTGTGTCTTAACAAAGGCTGATTTGGGAGGATAAAATTATCTACAGGACTCACAGACATAAAAATAATGTGTTGTGAGGCCAGCCCCATGGCTTAGTGGTTAAGTCCAGCACACTCTACTTTGGCGGCCCAGGTTTGTGGGTTCAGAGTCCGTGTGCAGAACTGCACCACTTGTCGGTCATGCTATGGCAGCAACCCACATACAAAGTAGAGGAAGACTGGCACAGATGTTAGCTCAAGGTTAATCTTCCTCAAGCAAAGAAAGAGGAAGATTGGCAACAGATATTAACTCAGAGTGAATCTTCCTCACCAAAAATAATAATATTAATAATAATAATAATAATGTGTATTGCAGGTGGGAAAGGGATGCTAACACAGATTATATTACATTAATATCAACCTAGTTTTAGGGATTTTTTAAAATACTTTGTGATGGTTAATTTTCTATGTCAACTTGACTGGGCCACAAGGTGTCCAGATATTTGGTGAAACATTAATTCTGGGTATGTCTGTGTGGGTGTTTCTGGATGAGATTAACATTTGAATGGATAGACTGAGTAAAGCAGATTGCTCTCTCCAATGTGGGTGGGTCTCATCTAATCCACTGAAGGCCTGAACTGAATAAACGTCTGAGTAAGAAAGGATTTTCTCTCTGCTTGACTGTCTTTGAGTTGGGACATTGGTCTTCTGCTTATGGACTTGGACTAGAATTTACGCCATCAGCTCTTCTGCTTCTCGGGCAATTGAACTCAGATTGAAACCAGACCATTGGTTCTCATGGGCCTGGACTTCTCAGCCTCCATAACTGAGTGAGCCAATTCCTTATAGTAAATCATATATATATATATATATATATATTCAACATAATAAATGCTATATATGACAAGCTGACAGCTAACATGTTACTCAACAGTGAAAGGTTAAAGGCTTTCCTTCTAAGATCAGGAACAAGACAAGGGTGCCCACTCTTGCCACTCCTATACAACATAGTACTGGAAGCCCTAGCCAGAGCAATCAGGCAAGAAAAGGAAATGAAAGGTCAGAATTGGAAAGGAAGAAGTAAAACTGTCTCTTTTTGCAGATGACATGATATTGTATATAGAAAATGCCAAAGACTCCACCAAAAAACTCTTAATCAACAAATTCAGTAAATTTGCAGGATATAAAAATTAGCATACAAAAATCAGTAGTATTTCTACATACTAACAATGAATTATCTAAAAAAGAAAATGATCCCATTACAATAGCATCAAAAACAATAAAATATTTAGGAATAAATTTAACCAAGGAGGTAAAAGATCTCTACACTGAAAACTACAAGATATTGATGAAAGAAATTGAAGAAGACACAAATAAATGGAAAGATATCCTGTGTTCCTGGATTGGAATAATTAATATTGTTAAAATGTCCATACAACCCAAAGCCATCTATAAATTTGATGCAATTCCTATCAAGATTCCAATTTTTACAGAAGTAGAAAAACCAATTCTAAAATTTATATGAAATCACAAAAGACCCTGAATAGCCAAAGCAATCCTGAGAAAGAGGAACAAAGCTGGAGGCATCATACTTCCTGATTTGAAGCTGCATTAGAAAGCTATAGCAATCAAAATAGTATGGTACAGGCATAAAAACATACACATAGATCAATGCAACAGAATCAAGAGCCCAGAAATAAACCCAGGCACTTACAGTAAACCGATATTTGACAAGGGAGCCAAGAATAGTCAATGGAGAAAAGACAGTCTCTTCAATAAATGGTGCTGGGAAAATTGGATATTCACATCCAAAAGAATGAAACTAAACCCCTATCTTACACCACTCACAAAAATTAATTCAAAATGGATTAAAGAATTAAATGTAAGACTGGAAACCACAAAACTCCTAGAAGAAAACATAGGAAAAAAGCTCCTTGACAGGGGTCCTGGCAATGATTTTTTTATGACACTTAAAGCACAAGCAGCAAAATAAAAAATAAACAAATGAGACTACAGCAAACTAAAATGTTTCTGCACAGCAAAAGAAATGATCAAAAAAATGAAAAGAAAACCTATAGAATGGGAAAAAATATTTGTAAAGCACATATCTGATAAGGGGCTAATATCCAAAATCTATAAAGAACTCATACAACTCAATAACAACAAAAAAAACCCCAAATAATCCAATTTAAAAATGATCAGGGGTCAGCCTAGTGGTGTAGTCGTTAAGTTCATGCATTCCGCTTTGGCAGCCTGGGGTTCACAGGTTCGGATCCCGGGTGTGGACCTACACACTACTCATCAAGCCGTGCTGTGGTAGTGTCCCACATACAAAATAGAGGAAGATTGCCTTAGGTGTTAGCTCAGTGACAACCTCCCTCAAGCAAAAAGGAGAAGATTGGCAATGGATGTTAGTTCAGGGCCTCTCTTTCTCAGCAAAGAAAACCTCCCCCCCAAAAAACAAACAAAAAAATGATCAAAGGACATGAATAGACATTTTTCCAAAGAAGATATACAAATGACCAACAGAAAAGATGCTCAACATCACGAATCATTAGGGAAATGCAAATCAAAACCACAATGAGATATCACCTCAAATTATTAGAATGACTAGTAGGAAAAACATAAGAGATAAAAGCTGGTGAGGATGTGGAGAAAAGGGAACCCTTGTGCACCTTTGGTGGGACTGTAAACTGGTACAACCACTATGGAAAACAGTATGCAGTTTCCTCAAAAAATTAAAAACAGAACTGCAACATGGTCCCACAATTCCACTTTTGGGTATATATCTGAGGGAAACAAAAACACTATTTCAAAGATATATCTGCACTCCCATGTTCAGGGCAGCATTATTTACAATAGCCAAGACGTGGAAACAATGTAAGAAGAATGGATAGAGAAAATGTATATATTCACAATGGAATATTATTCAACCATAAAAAGGAGGAAATCTTGCCATTTATGACAACATAGATGGACCTTGAACACATTATGCTAACTGAAATAAGTCAGATAAAAACAAATACTGTATGATATTACTTATATGTGGAACCTAAAATTGAACTCTGAACAGAGTGGAATGCTGATTGCCTGGGGCTAGGGGATGGAGGAAATGGCGTGATGTTGGTCAAAGGGTACAAACCTCCAGTTATAATATGAATAAGCCTGGGGATATAATGTACCACATGGTGACTACAGTTAACAATACTACATTATACACTTGAAAGTTGCTAAGAGAGTAAATCTTAAATGTTCTCACCACAGGAAGAAAATGGTAATTATGTGAGGTGATAAAGGTATCAACTAATCTTATTTTGGTAAATATATAAGTGTATCAAATTGTCACATTGTACACTTTAAATTTATACAATGTTATATGTCAATTATATCTCAACAAAGGTGTGGAAAAAAAGAAAGGTAACATATGATTATTACTTTTTATTAATTCAGACTACTAAAAGAGAAACATGTATAAAAGTACATTGAATTATAAAAATGGCTACAACAGAAGCTTTTAAAATATTCTAAAAGAACAATAGTTAGGAAGGTGTTCAATAATTTAGGCATTATTTTGGGCCTGTACAAGGCTATTGTTAGTGGGAGTGGACACTAACAGAAACAGTCGATGGTAGTGTCCAGAAAGAAACAATCATGCTTAATTGATTACTACAGGGAACAAAGGAGTAAAGAGAGTCATAGATACTCTAAATACAGTCATATATCACTTAATGACAGGGATATGTTCTGATAAATGTGTTGTCAGTTGATTTTGTCATTGTGCGGACATCATAGAGTGCACTTACACACTGGATGGTATAGCCTACTACACACTTAGGCTATATGGTGCTAATCTTATGGGACCCCTGTTGTGTATATGGTTCGTCATTGACTGAAACATCATTATTCAGCATAGGACTGTATTAAGCATGAGAAGACCATTGAAAATGATAGTGCTATTAGCCAAATAAGTAAGTTGAGACAGAAAGGAAATTAGGGAGGAATGATGTAAATTTATTTTACTGGGGTTGGTCCTTCTACAATCTGATTACCCTGATGGTATTACTCCCTCAGAATGTATTAAACATTTTGAGAGATGCTTTACATTCTTTGAACATGTGTATGGAATTAAGCATAATGCTGCAATAATTAGTATTTATTTGTCACAGTTTTGATTGATTCCCACTGCTAAACAGAGTGGCATGTCAACTGTTTCCTATAATAGGCTCTAGAGCATCTTGAAAGATCTCCACCAGCCTTTCTGTGTGTCACGGGAAAACCTAAGTTTTGTAGTCAGATGGTACTGGAATCGAATGTCAGGTTTTCCACTCAGCCAGTGTCAGGATTTGCAAGCACTACTACCCTATCTCTAAGCATCCACCTTTTCATATATAAAATGGGTAGGAAAAAATCTACATTATAGGTTAATTTTGAATATTTAATCCAATATCACATGTAAAATATCTAGCATAGGTCTCGTCACATAGTAGGTACTCAAAATAGGCACCTGTCTCATTCCCTCCTTAAGGTCCATGAATTCAGATAAGGTTCTTCTTCTCAAAATTTTTAAACTCATTTGGGGCTGGCCTCGTGGCCGAGTGGTTAAGTTCGCGCGCTCCGCTGCAGGCAGCCCAGTGTTTCGTCGGTTCGAATCCTGGGCGCGGACACGGCACTGCTCGTCAGACCATGCTGAGGCAGCGTCCCACATGCCACAACTAGAGGAACCCACAACGAAGAATACACAACTATGTACCGGGGGGCTTTGGGGAGAAAAAGGAAAAAATAAAATCTGTAAAAAAAAAAAAATTTTAAACTCATTCAAGATAACAGCATATACATTATTAAAAATGATTGTGTTTAGCATTCTTTGTAATAGAAATATCTAATTGGAAGTGATTATTACTACAGAATTTTGAGATGGAGCTATGAAATACTTAGAACGATTCTGAGAAGTGTTTATAAGTAAGAAATTCAATTCCTCGAAGTATTCTGTGTAATGACTAGGGATTCTTAATTGGAGCTCCTTGATTAAGGCTTCCCTATCCAAGGGACATCTTTCTTTGATCCTTACTCAAAATACTGTGGTCACTTTGTTCTTTACTAACATTCTTCTTTAATAACTAGGCTGTCCGGGATTCTTTCACTTTCCTTCCTCTGCCTCTAGATTCTAGGTCTGTCCCTCTATGCTACTGACACCATTCTCTTAAAAATCATCTGAATTGTCAAGTTTAACGGCCCCTTCTCTGTTTTCATCCTGTTGGTGTGCCAGAGGATGCGTAAAAAACTGGATAAACTTGATACATCTTCGAGATACATCAATTTTGCACAGATTCAAGAGAAATATTTTATATTATAACTAATAAATTATGAGGTAGAATACAAAATTTGCATGGAAATACATAGTAAAGAGATTTCAAAGAACTATCATAACTATAGATGGCTGTTCTAAATCATGCTTATTAATGCTCTTATGTTGACTTCTATTTTTGCTATACTCTCCTTGTTCTCTTATTTCTGAACGCTGCTTCTCAGCTTCTCTTCCTAGCTCAATTTACTCCTTACATGTGGGTTTTCACAGGGCTATATTCTTGTCCATCTGCTGTTCTTTAATCCTGACAGCACCATATAAATTGGAATCTGTAGTAGCAGATAAAGTAGGACGTCAAGATTGCCTACAACTGTTCCATATTTACTGTTGAGTGGCTTGGCATAAGCCTGAGCAAATGGAATTGAGTGTTGCACACCTGGTAAATCAATAAATGAAGAAGTATCAGTTGTAAGATACAGTGGTCCACATTCACCTCTGTGAAAAGAATAGCACATAACAGGAAGCCGACAGCCCCTGCTATTCTGAGACAGACAACTTGATAGAGAAGTGCAGGGAGACTTGACTTTGTTTGGATGGACAATAAGGGTATCAGGCTTCAGTGTCTTTTATGGGATGGGGTTAATTCCTCCAAGAGATGAGCAGTCGTATAAGAAGGAAATATTATAAGTTCTGCTGTCTCATTTCTATTTGTTCTTTCTGTTACCTAATACACTGAAATAATGAAGAACATCTTGAAGTCTTCTGGCAAATACATTCTCTGCTACGTCCATGATGAGGATAGTATTGAAATATGCCATCAAAGAAGGAAGCAGCCTTTCCCGGAGGCAACAGAAATGCCAAACTGAAGACCCTTTTGTAGAATATCATCAATAAGTAACAATCATGACTTGAGCTTCTGCAACCACATTTTCAATTATGAGTCTGCAGAAACTTCTTTCCCAGCCAAAGCACCAAGAACTCAACTAATTGGCAGCACTGCTTTGTAGTTGCATATTCACAAAGGACTCATGTTTTCCATAGTGTCAGACTTCACTTTCATCTCTTAGTACTTGATAGGATTTAGTCCACTCTAGTAGCTCAGTGAATACATGGAAAAATATTGGAGGTACCTCAATTTATCAATTGTTCAAGTTCTTCTCCCTCACAACCTTGCCCCATCCCTCCAAGATGAGAAAAAATATGTTCCTAAATTTTAAGATAAAATCACTCCAGCTTCCTTTTATACGCTCTTATTCTCCTGGAACACACTCTGGGGAATCTGCTGACAACTCTTTCCTTTAAACAGCATGTCTTAAAATTACATATGCTTTAGATTCTAATTCCTGGTTTGTCTGAATTTTTTCTTTCCAAAATGCCTTTGAGCCTTGCCTTTGCAGCAAGAAATGGATATATCTCTGCAAGAATCGTATTATAATTTAGCATCAAAGGCACTAGCTACACCACCTTTTTATTTGGCATTGTGCTCTTGAAAAACATACGGTCTTCATATTTTTGGCAAAAGATATTTTCAAATGATTTTATCGAATGTACTTTATCAATCTTTGATACACTGATATCACTAACCTTTCATATTATACTGTCGCTATTAGGGAAATATCTGGAAATACCTTGTCTTGGACTCTTAGAACAGAACAGATCTCATATACATCATTGTCCAAAGAATAATCTAGATACCGGGTAATGTGAAGTGCTCTGATATTTCCTTGATTTCATTCAAATGGATTTTAAAAGGCATTTCCTTTAAAATGGCTTTCCATTTTACATTTTACTACCCATACTTGGATCTGTAAGCAGAGAATTAGTGCAACCTTTTGCATCTCAACCAGAGCTTTTGAATGCCTGAATTGATTGCTGGATCTCCTGCAACATACATTTTCCGTACACTGCGGACCTTGCTGTCAAAATCGTGTTATGGATTTTGACAACTCAGTAATACTGCTCCTTTCAGCAGCCATGCTCATCCTCTTTAAAAAGATACCTATAAGTTATAATGATGATAAGAAAAAAAGCATATTACTACAGAGCTCAGTATATGTCCTTTGCTGTCCCTTAGTTCCATGTTTATGTATGTCTGGTTTCTCAAACAATAAATACAATCATAAAAATTAATTTCACTCTTTTGCCATTTTTCATGAAAATGAATTATTAATTTAGCATGGAATAACGGACAACACTTGGTAGATAACTGGAAGATTTGGGTTTTAATCTTGCCTCTGACACTCAAAAGCTTGCGATCCTGAGTAAGCCTTTTCCATCTTATAAGCCTTGTTTTCCTCATCTCAGACTATAGCGTAGTTTATTAAGAGGCATAGGATATGAATCCACCTTCCACGGATTGAAATCCTGGCTCTGATATTTACCACATGTGTGACCATGGGTAGATACTTAACTTATGTGTGCTACAGTGGAGATAATAATCTTATCTTCCAGGGTTGCTGGGAGGATTAATTGAGGTTAAGGCAAAGAAATTTGAACACTGTTTGGCACTTACAAAGTGTTCACCAAAGATTAGATATATTAATGTAAAAAATTAGGCTATTGGATCAGATAAGATTTATAAAGTCTTCCAGTTTTACAATTCTGTTTCTGTGATTGTGTATTATAAGCTCCTTAAAAACAGGGCCTGTGTGAAATTATTCTCCTAGAGAATTAAGCACAGTATTTTCCATATAGTGTATGCTTGAAAATGTCTGATGAACTAAATGAAACAAAGGAATAGAAAAACCTATATTGAAGCAAAAAGACAGCTCTTCATTATCTACTGTTGCCAGGTAATTTTCACCTGTTGGTCTTTCAAAAATATATATATAATATTTTTAAAGTTTCTAAAAGCATTACTACCAACTAAGACAAACTGTTTTAATTTCTTTTACAGATTTTCAAATTGCATATTCCAAGATGGAAATTGATATTCCATCATAAGTAGAAGTCAGATTGCCTGAGAAGCAGGGCACTTTCAAAATCTAGTGATAAGGACATTCTCTAACCTATTTAGACAGTTCAAAATTATAAGCAAAGTACATTTAGAAAATAATATACAATGTCAACAGATGGTAAGTCTGACATTTAAAACTCACTTTATCATTCATAGCCTGCTCCTGTGGATATGAAATTCCTTTGTGCTCTCTTAAAAATTTAAAGCCTTAGTTCTTGTAAGTGACTAACTGAAGGTGGATGCTATGAAAAAAGAGAGTGAAAAGAAAGAAGTTGATAAGATGATGACAGTTGAAAAAAGTTGAATACCAACCCTTCCTTTCTGTGTACTCCCAATCATAACTAATATATATTTCTCACGGTAATTATCACATACATTATAATGGCCTATGTGTGTGATTTTCTCTTTAATGCGCTATGAATTTTTGGAGCAGGAACCTGTGTTATTGACCTTTGTATCCCCAGTGTCTCTTTCACTTCCTGATACATAGTAGGTGCTCAGTAAATGTCTCTGGAATAAATAATTAAACAGATAAATGGAAGGAAAAAAGAATGAATAAAGTCACCATTACCATTTGTGTCTCTGAGAGTTAAGAAATCCCAATTAAAAGTTTCTTTTCAGGTGTTTGTTCTACTGTTTCTTACTTAACAATTATTTGAATATTATCAGAAAGAAAAAGGATGAGTAGTTGGTTTGGATTCTCAGGACCGGAAAAGTAATTTTGATGATGACATGTTAGCAGGCTGGAGTTACCAAAGTGGCTGACTGAATTCCTGACTTAAAGGCAGAACTGGATATTGGGACACAAGTGCATGGGCATCTAGGTCAAGAATGGACTGCTAATGACTTGTTTCTGCTCCTTCCTCAATGAAATCTAATGGAATGATTGATATTATTGAATTATAAGAGGTTTTGTCTATAGATCTCTTTTTGACTGCTCTTGCATTTCCAGAACTCACAGACTTCTGGGGGAAACAGAAAGACAGAAAGAATCCAAGATTTCAAAATTATCATCCTTAGAGAAAGAGGGTAGGCACACATAGGACATTAGGCTTAATGCAAGGCATATATTTCTGGTACAGTAGCTCTTAGGAAAATGGGTAGTTCAGCCATTTTCCTCCCTTTTCCCCATTTCCTACATCTCAATCTGTTTGAATAGCAAATAAACTATAATTTCTTCTGGACAAGAATCTAGGTCTTAGATTTACTTAGATCTTCTCCAGGACCTAAAAATGGTCCCATACAAGGTGGGCTTTGATGATGGATTGATTTTAAATGAGGATGAAAAAGTTTAAAGAGTGGGTGCCTTTCATATTTCAAGCAACATGTTAAATTTTACATGTAACCTATTTGTGGAAAGTAGTTACAGGCACTGTGGACCTGTACTTTCTGACCCTCAGCGGGTCAGGTTAAGGCATTTCTTGCCTTTTCACCACCCTCCTTTTCCTAAGTTATAGCCCTGTTTCTTTTTGGGCAATTTAAGGACAATAGAGCAGGAAGAAAAGCCTCTAGAGAGGAGCAGTGACAGACAAGTGGCAGAAGACACGTTCAGAGGGAGCAGTGAATACAGAGGTGTGGTCCTGATCATTCCACCACTGGTCATCAATACACAGACTATATGATGCATTAAACAGCTCCTATGTGTTGTCCTCACAAATCAAATCTTAAGTAAGTTTTCTCTCATGTTGCTTTGCAATTACAGGATGCTTCAAAATTTATGTTAAATGAATGAATGAATAAATGAATGAATGAATGGAGTACTTACCTTTGAAATTATATTTCAAGTGAAATCTATAATTTCATTTGAAATAAAATTACCCTTGGGAACCATTAAAGTTCTTTCCTACATATTATCGTGATTCACCCATCTCACTCCTCATCCCTTTCCTTACTGAGAAGTTAGCTAATAACAAATAGATTGTAAAAATATAGGAGGGCAGGAATATGGTCTCTCTTGTTTATCATTGAATCCCTGGCATGTCAGTACAATGTTCAGTACACAAGAAGTATTCAATAAACACTCAATGAATTTTGAATGGAAGCTTATCAAATAGTAGCATTTATCCCCTCTTCTTTCACAAAATGTTTCCAGTGATTAGTGTACTTGGGATAACAATAACTAATTAATGACTCATTTGTGGAATTTGAGGACAATGTGTAAGATCCCTGGTGCTGAAGACTTCCCACTGTCCCTCATATATGAGGACTGTTGTCTAACGCATCTGTTTGCACTGCTATTCTTCCCGGGAACACTTGCTTAGAAAGGCCACTATTATAAGAACTTAATGCAAATTTTAATACTAAGATAGGGATCTAGAGGTTTCTCTTTTTTTTTTCTCCATACAATTATCTATCATTTTCTGATACCATTCCTCCAAGACTTGAATATATGTTTGGTTTTGCCCAAATTTATAAGTGACACTGTTGTTCACTATTTCTCCAGAAAATTAATACTAACCTAGATAGTGAGGGAAGAGGTCAAAGAGCTAGTACAGTATCTTTGGAGCTGAAGACTGGTTAAACACAGTCTACATGCAGATCTAACAAACATTAAGAATGCCTTTACCTCAAAGATTTGAACAGACACTTTACTGAAGAAGATATTTAGATAGAAAATTAACTCATGATAATATGTTCAATATCACTAGTCAAAAGGGCAATGCAAATAAAAATCACAATGAGATACAACAATGCATCTACTAGAATAACTAAAATTAAAAAGGTGATGATACTAAGTGCTGAGGAAGATGCAGAGCAATTGGAACTCTCATAAATTGTTGGTGGGAATACAAAATGATACCGCCATGTTAGAAAACAATTTGGCAGTTTCTTACAACGTTAAATATAAACTTACAATACAAAGCAGCAATCCCACTCTTAAGAACTTATCCAAAGAAAAATGAAACATATGGCTACAAAAGTTTTATTCATGAACGTTCATAGAAGCATAAGTCATAATAGCTGAAAACTGGAAGCAAATGAATGGTGATTGAATGAACAAACTGTGATACATCTATTAAATGTGTTACTATTCTGCAATAAACATAAATAGACTGCTGATATATGCAGCAACACAGATCCTAAGCGAAGTGCACTGGGCACAAAAGACTGTATACCATATGATACCAATTATATGAAATTCTAGAAAAGGCAAAACTATAGTGACAGAAAGCAAACCATTGGTTTCCAGGGCCCAGGTAAGGGAGGAAGCGATTGATGGAAAAGCACACTGAAGGAACATTTTATGGTGATGGATCTTGTATATCTTGATTGTGGTGATGGCTATGTGACTGTATATACATGTCAATACTCATGGAATTATATACTTAAAATTGATGAATTGTATTACATGTAAATTATACCTCATTAAAGTTAGTCTAAAAGATGCTTTGCCTCAAAAGGTTTCTCTCAGCAGCCAGCCATAGTGCTTGAGAACACTCATCATTAGTCCTTTATTTTATGAAGTCCTTAAAAGGCCTTTGCTGAAATGTAAATCACATCTGGGTGACATCATATATCAAGTTGTTATTCTTTACTAACAACTTGTGAATTTGTTTTTCCACTTAGCTTTCAGCCACTTGCAGTGATATATGGGAATGGGACATAAGAGATACAATTGACTGGGAAAGAATAGACATGAAAGGCCAAGAGCAGAGGGGATGGTAATGTGGTGGGGTGGGTATCATTATGGAGGTTATGTGAAGCAATAGAGTCAGTATAGGACACGAGATGATAGGGATGGGAAGAATTTAAAGGAGAACGGAAAGAGGAAGGAAGATCATTTATTGTGCACCTAATTATCAATGTTTTCCAAACTGAATTCTCAAAACAACTCCCGAGTAAATATAATTATCATCAGTCACAAGTTTACAGAAGAGTAAATCAAGGTACAGAGAGGTGAGATAATTTGTCCAAGATCACAGCCAGTAAGTGGCGCAGTTGGGGTTTGAAACTATATATATATCCCAAAATGTGTTGAAAGACGTATGTTCTAAAGCTCTAATCGTATCAATAAAGATGATCAACATTTGCTACCAAAGATTCAATTTT
Source organism: Equus quagga (assembly GCF_021613505.1). Classification (NCBI taxonomy): domain Eukaryota; kingdom Metazoa; phylum Chordata; class Mammalia; order Perissodactyla; family Equidae; genus Equus; species Equus quagga. Next base: position 32,597,509 of record NC_060276.1, read on the forward strand.
TCTACTCCTGCACATGCAATTCCTTGTTTTTTACCTAAGTGACTCATAGGTCTAAAACTGGAAGTGGCAAATCCAATTTACTATAGAAATTATCTAGCATTGAGATATATGAAAGTAAGGATCTGGCTTCCAATGCATAATTAAACCTAAAAAGTTACTGCGAGCAAGAAAAAAGACTGAAAATGCATGGCATAGAAAGACTGTAATCTATGTTATTAGCTCTGGAATTGAATCTAGATCAAAGGAACTTTCCACAACAAAGATGAAAAGCCAAGAAAAGCAGTTTCCTCCCAATACATGGCCTGCCTCAAAAAGTCATTTTTTAAAATTCTTACTTACTGAGTTAGGAACAAAGAAGGTTATATTCTATATGAATAACATAAATAGTCTTTAGCTTCTTTGATACTCAGAGTTTACTGTCACCATTTCTAGGTAAAATTATGTGATGTTAACCCATTTTATTTCCTTATCTTGATATTTTCACTCTTTCAAATTTTATATCTGATTAGACACAAGCAACTTCCTTAAAAAATTCACGTCAACAAAGTAACTAAATCAGATGAGCAGTTGTATCCAAAAAATGAAATTATTGCCTTGTAAATATTCATCATTTTTAAATTATATCTTAAAGCCATGACACACTAATTGAAATTAAGGGAGAGTTTCCATGGTACTTCTGATTAAAGGAGATTAACTTCCTTCATTACTGACATTACCATATTCTAATATTTAAAAATATAGTTCTTTATAAACCAATGTTATCTCAATAAAAAAATATATTTTTTTAAATAAAATAAAATAAAAATACAGTTCAGTCCATTTCCTAAATGTGGGACAAATTTCCAGAGAGGACTCCACCACTGGCTTCCTGCAGGTTTTTAAAAATATTGTTTTCCATAATCCCCAGCTGTACTGACACACTAGATCTTATCATTCTTTGTGGCCTGGCTACCATGCCAGCACTATCTAGAGAGAAAACTAGCTCGATCATCAAGAACTTTAGGGAAGCTGAGTGGTGTACTTCATCAGGAAAAACATGGAAAAAAGAAATTTCTTAAATGTACAAAGTACATTTCACAAAGTAACTGCAAGGTTTATTTTGTCCAAGTCAGGTGAGGTTGAAGCCCCTGGAGCAAACACTAAGTACAAAGTGCCTGAACAGGGCTTCCCAGTGTGCAAAGAAGGACATATAAAGAGCTCAAAGCCTTGCATCGAAAACAAAGAGGTACACTGCAGGCCTACCTTCAAACTTGGGTATTGGTAGGAGTGGTCTGTGTGGGAAGCTATAAGGTAAAAACAAATAAATAGACTGGACACTAGCCAAGGTCCTAATCCACAGAGACACATACTCACTACGTAGTGTGGGGCAAATTATTAATTTCTCTGAACTGTAGTTTTCTAATCAGTTAAATGGTAATGATCAAATATAGGATTCTTACAGGAAAATACAGTATCTTAGTTCTAAATCTCCCCGCCTCCTTCTCCATCTCCTTGAAACAAGATAAAGCAAAAATGAGAATGGTGGAAAAAAACCTGTAAACTATATTTTCAGTGAATCTAGGAGACAGAAGAAACCTGTAAAGTCCAAAGAATATGTCAACTCTACAAAAGGCAGCTGAAAGCAGCATAGCCATGTAAGAAGCCCCCTAAGAAGTCAAAACAGGAGTTGCAAGGAAGAATGGGATTTAGGGTGTCCTCAAGATGCTAGATCTCAAAGATCATCAGCAGATATACATTTTAAAAGAAAGAGGAGAATATGCTATAACAGAAATACTCTAATATTACAAGACTTTAATTCATCAGATTAAGTCCAAGACAGAATAAGTAGACATAACATAAGTAAAGATACTTAGGACACCCAAATAATGTAATTAATGAGGTAAACTTGATGGCTAGGTACTGAACTCATTAGTTCAATAGTATAGAGGGTATCTTTTCAATTGCCCACAGATGATCCAGGAAACTTGACTCCATATTTTTTCACAGACAACATGAATAAATTTTTAAAGGATACAAATGATACAGATATTCTATTAAGACATCATAAAATTAGAAATTAAAATCAAAGAAATCAACTTGCCTATAAATTGATACATACACCTCTATCTCATACAATTCTTAGGTCAAAGGAGAAGTAAACAGAAGGTGGAGAATTTTGAGAAAATAGTGAAAACAAAAACACTATATTTAAGAATCTGTGGGATACAGTTAAAACAGACATTGGAGAAAATCCAGAGCTTTAAATACTATATAACAATAAAGAACAAAGAATGAAAAGATAGTTCCAGAAGTTAAAAATAAAAATAACAGAATAACTGAGGAAAATCTCTTAATGTGATTCATCATAACAATAATTTTCAAGAAAGAAAAGAATATATGATCATTTCTGTAGACTGTGAAAAGGCACTTGACAAAATTCAATACCATTCCCAAATAAAATTTTACAAACACTCAATAAAACAAGAATTGATGATTACTTCCTTACTGTAATTTTACATGGCCACAGTTGAAAAGGCAAACTTCATCCTTAATGAGGACACACAGAAGGCCTTCCCACTGAAGACTAGGGCCAGGATGTCCAGTGTCACCATCCCCACTGAACACTGTAGTGAAGTCACTACCCAACACAACTAAATCCAACTAGTAAAGAAAACCAGAGATATTAATTCAGAAACAAAAACCTGAAATTATCACCATTATTAATGTTTTTCTTTGTATACGTGGAAAATCAAAGATAATGCATTATACAGCTACCATAAACAATAATAGAAACAAAGTAAATAAAAAATCTTCATTATACAAATAAAAACTAGTTAGAATGGAAGAATAGGCTAATTTATACCGAACAAAAAAATAAATTACCTAAGAGAATGAAAGAGACTAAAAGTTTTCAAAGATCATTTGCTTTAAAACATTTCTAAAGGACACAAAAGCAAACATGAACAAAATTGAAAGACGTGCTATAGAAATAGCAAGATTTACCATCATCATTTTCACTAAGCCAATTTATAAATATATTAAAATCCCAATACAAATATCAACAGTTATTTTTTTCCACCTTGGTACTACAGAGTTGATTCTAAGATTTACAGGAAAAAATTAGACAAATAAGAATAGCCGGGCCATGAGGGATGTGTGAAGGGAGCAGACGGCGCGGCCGCCAACAAATTACCTGGGATACTGCTCTGTGCGCGGGCGCCGTCCACACCTACGGCCACCGCGCGGCACTGTGTGGCCGCCCACGTACAGTGGCTCAACCAGCCTTTTTAGTCCTGATACAGTAGCTGCTCTGGGAACCACATCGAGGTTCACTTCCCTCCCCTTCCCAACTTTGGCATTTCTGTAAAGATTAAGCATCTTTCTTTAGGCTGGGAACCGATTGCAGCGCTCATCTGTGACCCCCCCCTCCCCCAGCCCGAGGCAACACACCTGCCACCCTGCTGCGTTCACTGAGACAGCAGACCTATCTGCCTCCATCAAGAGCTGTGCTGACAGAGCAACCTCGTGACTATTGTAAAAGGGACATTTCAATCACATGTGAAACACCCCGTTTGGGGGTATATAACCACTATGTGCACCCCATTTCTTCGGTGCCCTTTCTTCCTTTGGGAAGAAAGGCCCCGGGCCATGGTTCCTCATAAAGTTTTGTTTAGTTTTCTCTTGCTATTCTGTCTCATGTGAATTTAATTCGTTCTCCAGCCAGACGAACCCCCATTTGGGAAGAGGAAATGTCCTCCTCCCCTACAGGAGCAAAGGGTTCATTTGCCACATCTGGCACCGCAAACTTTAAGTCCAGCACTTGAGAGATGAGCCCCTAAAATACCTAGTTTTGAAGAACAATGGAGCTTGCACCCACAAGACCCATGGGCATGTGGCAAACTAAGAAACAGCTCTTTTAAAAATGTTTTTAATTGAGGTATAATTGACATATTACATTACGTTAATTTCAGGTGTACAACATAATGGTTTGATATTTATATACACTGGGAAATGATCACCACAGTAAGTCTAATTAACATCCATCACTACAGAAAGTAACAAAATTTTTTCCTTGTTATGAAAAATTCTAAGCTTTACTCTCTGAGCAACTTTCAAATATGCAACGCAATGCTATTGATTATATTCACCATGCTGAACAGTACATCCCCATGACTTATTTATCCCCTAACTGGAAATTTGTACCCCTTGATCCGCTTCACCCGTTTTGCCCATTCCCCAAACCCTCTCCCCTCTGGCAACCACCAATTTGTTCTCTGTGTCTATGAGTTTTTGCTTTGTTTTGTTTGTTCCTTTGTGTTATTTTTTAGATTCTACATATAAATGAGGTCATGGCGTTTGTGTTTCTCTGTCTGATGTATTTCACTTAGTATAATACCCTCAGGGCCCATCCATGTTGTCACAAATGAAGAACATGTCCTTCTTTTTTATGGCTGAATAGTATTCCATTATCTCTCCCTAAATATATACCACATCTTCTTTATCCATTCATCTGTCAACAGACACTTAGGTTGTTTCCATATCTTGGATATTGTAAATAATGCTGCAATGAACATAGGGATGCATCTATCTCTTTGAATTAGTGTTTCCATTTTCTCCATGTAAACACCCGGAAGTGGAATTGCTGGATCATATGGTGGTTCTATTTTTAATATTTTGAGGAACTTCCATGCTGTTTTCCATAGTGGCTGCATACATTCCCACCAGCAGTAGAGGAGGGTTCCCTTTTCTCCACATCATCACCGACACTTTTTATTTCTTGTCTTTTTTATAATAACCATTTTAATAGGTGTAAGGTGGTATCTCATTGTGGTTTTGATTTGCATTTCCCTGATGATTAGTGATGTTGAGCATCTTTTCATCTGCCTGTTTGCCAGCTGTATGTCTTCTTTGAAAAAGTGTGCATTCAGATGCTGTGCCCATTTTTAATCAGATTGTTGTTTGTTTTTGCTTTTGAGTTGTATGAGTCCTTCACATATTTTGCATGTCAACTCTTTCTTGGCTATATGATTTGCACATGCTTACTCCCATTCAGTAGTTTGTCTTTGCATTTTATCGATGGTTCCTTTGCTGTGCAGGAGCTTTTTATTTTGATGTAATCTCACTTGTTTATGTTTGCTTTTCTTGGCTTTGCTTTTGGAGTCAGATCAAAAAAATCATCGCTAAGACTCATGTAAAGGAGCTTATCACTTATGTTTTCTTCTAGGATTTTTAAGATTTCAGGTCTCACATCCAAGTCTTTAATCCATTTTGAGTTAATTTTTGTGTATGGTGTAACACAGTGGTCCAGTTTCATTCTTTTGCATATTTTTCCCAGCACCACTTATTGAAGAGACTGTCCTTTCCTCATTGTATATTCTTGCCTCCTTTGTCATAAATTAATTGACTATATATGTGTGGGTTTACTTCTGGGTTATGTGTTCTGTTCTATTGATCTATGTGTCTGTGTTTATGCCCATACCATATTGTTTTGATTACTACAGCTTTCTAATACAGTTTGAACAGGGAGCATGATGCCTCCAGCTTTGTTCTTTTCAAGAGTGCTTTGGCTATTTGGGATCTTTTGTGGTTACAAACAAATTTCAGGATTGTTCATTCTGTTTCTGTGACATTGTCATTGGAATGTTGATAGTGATTTCATTGGATCTGTATATTGCTTTGAGTAGTATGGACATTTTATCAATATTAATTCTTCCAATCCGTGAGCACAGAATATCTTTCCGTTTATGTCTCCTTTTTCTTTCATCAATGTCTTTTAGTTTTCAGTGTACAGGTCTTTAACCTCCTTGGTTAAATTTATTCCTGGGTATTTTCTTCTTTTTGATGCAATTGTAAATGAGATTGTTTTCTTAATTTCTCTTTCTGATAGATTGTTGTTAGTGTTTCAGAAATGCAACCAATTTTTGCATATTGATTTTGTACCCTGAAACTTTAGTGAATTGTTTATTAGTTCTAACAGCTTTTTGGTGGAATCTTTAGGGTTTTCTATATCTAAAATCACATCATCCACAAGTAGTGACAGTTTTACTTCTTCCTTTCCAATTTGGATGCCTTTTATTTCTTTTTCTTGCATAATTTCTGTAGGTAAGACCCAGCAATGTGTTAAATAAAAGGGGCAAGAGTTGGCATTCTTGTCTTGTTCCTGATCTCAGAGGATAATGTTTTAGCTTTTCACCATTGAGTATGATGTTACCTGTGGGCTTGTCCTATATGGCCTTTATTATGTTGAAGTACATTCCCTCTATACCCACTTTGTTGAGAATTCTTATCATAAATGTATGCTGAATTTTGCCATTTGCTTTGTCTGCATCTGTTGAGATGGTCATATGATCCTCCATTTTGTTAAAGTGGTGTAGCACATTAATTGATTTCTGGCTAGACAGTCAGTTCTTAGAGGCTCAAGCAAACTCAGGTGCCCCAGGGCTTAGTGCAGAAGCCCTTTGAAAGCTGTCTCTCCATCCACAAATTGATATATGGAACGATTTTCTCTGAAAAAAATCTAAAAACTGACAGAGCAACCTCTTCACATTGGGCAAATGAGAAGGAAACATCAAAGTAGATAGGAAAGGCTGAGACATAATATCACTATAAACACCACCACCAGTGAGGCGACCCACAATTGTAAAAGAAAACCTCAAAACCTAGTGCTTCCTCCTGAGGAGTGAGGGGTTTGTACCTCACATGGGGTACCCAAACATTTAAAATTAGCACCTGAGAAATAAGCCCTCAAAACTGTGGCTGTAAAGACTAATAGGGCTCACACCCATGAGACCTACAGGGCTGTGGGGAACTGATAACTGGCTCTCAAAGGACCTGCGTGCATACTCACCCACCCCAGGGCCAAGCACAGAAGCAGCCCTTTGAAAAGCGTCTAGACTTTATGTGAAATAGACTCATTTTCTAGTTTTTAAGTGTTTGTCTGAGGGGCAAGGGCCTGTTAGGATACTTTCTGGGAACAGAAGATGGTGGGCAGCATCTTCCTGGTTTCTCTCTTTCTTCCTAAAGCCAACAGGCGCCAATTGTTTTTCTTTTTTTCCTTTTTCTTCTCTTTCATTTTTCTTATTTTCTTCCTTTTTTTTGGAGGGTGCCATCTTTGCACCCTCCCCTGTGTCTTTCTTCAGCGAGTGAGTTTCATCTTTGTGCTCTCTCTCTGCTGTGCTGCAGAGTACCAGTATCTCTCAAAGGGGAGCTTATACACATGTCTGCTGCCCCTGTTTTTACATCTGGTGACCTGGTTTTTGCAGCTGTCACCCAGTGGATGCCCCTTGATAGCCTGGCATAGGACAGTGGGGAGGGTTGTGTTCATGGGTCCCCTAGGACTATAACAATCAGAGATAGTTTTTGGCAGACTACCATTCCCAGAGCAAAGTACAGATAACAGACTAAAACACACCCTCAGTTTTTCTAAGAAAGAGGTCTATTTGCTTGTCCCGGAGATTGGGCCTGAGGGGCCAGCTTCTGGTTTGGCACACTTATAGGAACCTGTGGAGGTGCTTTCAGGGAATGGAAGCCAGTGGATGCAATCTTTGTGCTCTCCCTGTGCCTCACTCCAGCTCACTGTTATATTCCAGAATAGAATTTACACCCTTGTCCAGTGTCCTCATTTTTGTTGCTGCTGCCAAGGGACACCTCTACATCACCTGGATCTGGTGACCAATGTGGCTTATATTCTCAGATTGCATAGGACTGTAACCAACAGAAAAAGAGTTCTTAAGTAGCTATCACCCCCAGGGCATAGGAAGAAGTAACAGATACAGGAACTCAATCTTTCTGTGAAAGAAACCTATTAGCTTATCACCATAGACTGAGGGGCGTTCTTCTAATTGAACACACATCTAAGGACTATATCTAAGGAACTGAAACCTTTCCTGAGACCTCAGAAGGTGGGCACCATCTTCACTTTCTCCCTCTGCTGTACTCTGGAGCACCAGTATCTCTTGGAGGGGAGCATTTATATATATATATATATTTGTGTGTGTCTATATATATGGTAATATAGTTTTTATATCTGGTGCCCTGGTTTTTACAGTTGCCGCCCATGGGGATACCCCTTGCTATTCTGGCTCTCGTGGCCAGGAGGACTTTATGTTCATGGGTCCCATCAGACTCTAAAAATTGGAGAGACAGTTCATAGCAGGCTACCACCCCAAGGCATTGCACAGACAGCAGACTAAAACTCACTTCCAGCCTTTCTGTTAAAGAAGCCCACTTGCTTGTCCTGGAGCTTCAGCCTTAGGCACAGGCTTTATGTCTGGCACACATCTAGAGACTATGGAGGTACTCTAAGGGAATGTAGGTTACAGGAATGCCATCTTTACACTATCCCTCTGCATCACTACAGCTCACCAGTATCTCCCAGAAAAGAGCTGGTACACTCATCTGGTGTCCCAGTGTTTGCAATTTATACCCAAGGGACAATTCCAGATGGCCTGGCTGTGGGAGCCAGCAGGGCTTATACTTGTGGTCCAACAGGACTGTGTATATTGGCATTCTTTAGAAGCTGTTGTGTGATGGTTTGGCTTCCAATCAGCCTGAATCTGGATGCTAACTGAGATACTCCCTTTTGGGACACTGACTGATATTGGCACACCCTAAACTACTTCAAACTATTAAAAATAAAATTGGCTGCTTGGAAAACCACAAAGATTTGAGAGACAACCAAGAGCTAGGGCAGGGTTGAATGACAAGTTTCATTTCATACACAAATCCAACCCTTCAAAACTGGGAGAGGTGGTTATTCCATCTAGTGCATAGAAACCAACACAGAGAGTTGAGTAAAATGAAGAAATAGATGAATATGTTCCAAATGAAAGAAAAAAGACTAAAACCTCAGAAAAAAGTTAATGAAATGGGGATAAGTAATTTATCTATTATAGAGTTCAAAGTAATACTCAAAAAGATGATCACCTAGTGGGAGAAGAATGTATGAACACAGTAAGGACTTCTACAAAGAGCTTAAAGATATAAAAGCGTTCCAAAAAATTGTCACAGAACTGAAGGATACAACAATTGAAATGAAAAATACGCTAAAGTGTTTCAACAGCAGACTAGACAAAGTGGAAGAAAGGATAAGTGAACTCAAAGATGGGGCAGAGGAACTCTCCCAATCAGAGCAGCAAAAAGAAAAAACAATGAAAATAAGTGAAGATAGCTTAAGAGACTTATGGGACAACATCAAGCAGACTAACATTCATGTTATAGGAGTCCAAGAAGGAGAAGAAAGAGAGAAAGGAGCAGAAAAATAATTTGAAGAAATAATGGCTGAAAATTTACCTAACCTGGGGAAACAAAGAGACATCCAAGAAGCCCAGAGATCTCAAAATAAGATGAACCCAAAGACATCCACACTAAGACATATTAAAATTAAAATGTCAAAAGTTAAAGACAATGAAAGAATCTTAAAAGTAGCAAGAGAAAAAAACTTGTTACATACAAGGGAAATCTTATAATGCTTTAATCAGATTTTCAGCAAAAACTTTGCAGGCCAGAAGGGAGTGGAGCAATATATTCAAAGTGCTAAAAACAAATCCAACCAAGAATACCCTACTTGGTAAAGTTATCATTCAGAATTGAAGGAGAGATAGAGTTCTCCAGACAGTCAAAAGCTAAAGGAGTTTATCACCACTAAACTAGCCTTATAAGAAACATTAAATGGACCTCTTTAAGTTGAAAAGAAAGGTTGCTAATTAGTAATAAGAAAACATACAATTATAAATCTCACTGGTAAAGATAAATACATAGTAAAGGTAGTGGATTAATCACTTATAAAGCCAGTATGAAGGTTAAAAGTCAAAAGTAGTAAAAATAACTGTACCTACAATAATTAATTAAGGGATACACAAGATAAAAAGATGTAAAATGTGATATCAAAAACATGAAATGTGGTAGAGAGAGAGTAAAAATGTAGGGTTTTAGAATGCATTCAAACTTAAATTGTTATCAACTTAAATAGACAGTTATAAGTTGCTACATGTAAGCCTCAAGGTAATCATCAAGCAAAAACCTATAAGTAGATACACAAAAGACAATGAGAAAGGAATCAAGCAATTCACTAAAGAAAGTCATCAACCACAAAGGAAGAGAGCAAGAGAAGAGGAAAGAACAGAAGAACTACAAAGCAGCAGCAAACAATTAATAAAGTGGCAATAAATACATACCTATCAATAGTTCCATTAAATGTAAAAGGACTACATTCTCAAATCAAAAGACTTAGAGTGGCTGAATGGATACAAAAACAAGATCCACCTATATGCTGCCTACAAGAGACTCAATTTAGATGTAAGGACATACACAGAATGAAAGTGAAGGGATGGAAAAAGATATCCCGTGCAAATGGAAATCAAAATAAAGCTATACTTCTATCAGACAAAATAGACTTTAAAACAAAGACTGTTGTAAGAGACAAAGAAGGGCATTACATAATAATAAAGGGGTAAATCCAATAAGAGGTTATAACAATTATATATATTTATGCACCCACCATAGGAGTACCTAAATATATAAAGCAAATATTAAAATACCTAAAACGAGAAGTAGACAGTAATAAAATAATAGTAGGGTACTTTAATACCCCACTTACATCAATGAATAGATTATCCAGACAGAAAATCAGTAAGGAGACATCGGCTTTAAATGACACATTAGACTAGATGGACTTAACAGATATATACAGAACATTCCACCCAAAAGCAATAGAATACACATTCTTCTCAAGTGCACATGGAACATTCTCCTGGATGGATCATGTTAGGCCACAAAACAAGTCTTAACAAATTTAAGAATATTGAAATGATATCAAGCATCTTTTCCAATCACAATGGTATGAAAGCAGAAATCAATCACAAGAAGAAAACTAGAAAATTCACAAATACGTGGGGACTAAATAACATGCTACTGAACAACCAACGGGTTGACAAAGAAATTTAAAAAATATCTTGAGACAAATGAAAATAGAAATACAACATATAAAAACTTATGGGGTGTAGCATAGGCAGTTTTAAGAGGGAAGTTCATGGTGACAAATGCCTCCCTCAGGTTACAAGAAAAATCCAAAATAGACATCCTAACTTCACACTTCAAGGAACTAGAAAAAGAAGAACAAATACAGCTCATATTTAGTAGAAGGAAGGAAACAACAAAGACCAGAGCAGAAATAAGTGACACAGAGACTAAAAAGACGGTAGAAAATATCAATGAAACCAACAGCTTGTACTTTGAAAAGATAAACAAAGTTGACAAATCTCTAGCTAGACTCACCAAGGAAAAAAAAAGAGAAGGCTCAAATAAATAAAACCAGAAATGAAAGAGAAGATGTTACAACTGATACCACGGTAATACAAAGGATCTTAAAAATCTATACAAATGATTACATACCAACAAGTTGGAAAACCTAAAAGAAATGGATAAATTCCTAGAACCCACAACCTTCCAAGATCAAGTCATAAATGAGTAGAAAATCTGAGCAGACAAATTACTAGTAAGGAGATTGAATCAGTAATTTAAAAACTCCCTACAAACAAACGCTCAGGACCAAATAGCTTCACTGGTGAATTCTACCTAATACTCAAAGAAGAATTAATACCAATACTTTTTAAATTCTTCAAAAAAATAGAAGATGAGGGGACACTTCCAAACTCATTTTATGAGGCCAGCATTACTCTTATATCAAAAGCAGACAAAGACGCCACAAGAAAGAAAAATTATGAGCCGATATTCCTTATAACATAGATGCAAAACTCCTCAACAAAATATTAGCAAATTTAATTCAAAAATACACTAAAAGGATCATACCCCATGATCAAGTGGGATTTATCCCTGGGATACAAGTATGGTTCAACATCCACAAATCAATCAAGATGACATACCATATTAACAACATGACAGATAAAAATCATATGATCATCTCAATAGATGCAAAAAGAAAGCATTTGATTAAATTCAACATCCATTTATGGCAAAAACTCTCAACAAAATGAGTATAGAGGGAAAGTACTTCAACATAATATTGTGCTATTTCTCCCATAGCCACGATTCACAGTTCCAGGAACCAAGTGTTGGAAATGGAATTGGCACCACACACTATTACCCCTAGTGCCCCACTAAGAAAATTTTTGCTTCCTGTTCCCATGACCTTATGTTCTGCTAACCTAGAGGTCTTAGTTCCAAAGGGAGGAATACTTCCTCCAGAACACACAACGATTCCACTGAACTGAAAGTTAAGACTGCTGCCTGGCCACTTTGGGTTCTTCATGCCTCTGAATCAACAGGCAAATAAAGGAGTTATGGTGTTGGGTGGGGAGATTGGGGAAGTCACAGGGGAAAATTGGGCAACTATTCCACAGTGGAGGAAAAGAAGATGTCTGGAATATGGAAGATCCCTTAGGGTGTCTCATAGTATAGTCATATGCCACATAATGATGTTTTAGTCAACAATGGATATCATTTACCACAGTGGTCCCATAATATTAGTACCACATAGCCTACATGTGTAGTAGGCTATACCATCTAAGTATTTCTACCTACCAGCACTGTAACTGAGTCTCCAAAGCCCATTCTATCTTTGTATGAAGCCAGCTGCTTCAGGAAGGTGGGAAACATGGCAAGACCAGTGAATTCCATGACCATGGGACCACAGCTGCACTTCTTTTCATGTAAACTTAGTTCCTTGATGAGAAACAATGCTATATGGAATGCCACAATGGTGGATAAGGCATTGTCTAAGTCCATGGGTGGTAGTTTTGGCAGAAGCAATGGGTGCAGGGAAAGAAAATCTATAGCCAATGTGTCAAGCAGGAAGATCCAGCTACCAATCCCAAGTGAGGATTCTCATTGTGTGGAGGATGGCAAGGATCATAACAATGCTACAAAAGGAAGTAGAAGCCCACAGACATTAGCCTACTGAATCTTCTACAGGTTCATATTTGCCAAGGATGACTCAACACACAAGGCACTAGTTGTAATAATGCTTTACTCACAGAAAGGAGAAGAGATACAGCAAGATCAGCATCTGTAGTATACATCAGTCTCCCATAGCCAATGATTCCTCCCAATAGCTGGTGCAGGGCAATGGATTGCATGCACCTCTCTTGTACTGCAGGCAAAGACATTGTCCCCTTCTCAGAAAGGCGGTGGGGGGGGGGTACACTGGTGGGTCTGGGCAGGTCCTAGACAACAAACATGCTTAAGCAACACATGAAAGTTCACTATGTACCCAGAACAGGGGAGAAATTTCTCCTAATAAGGAAGAATTTGAAGTTGTGCAACAGCTCAGCACCCAGCTTCCTTATAGGGGAAAGTTCCAGGCTCAGAGCACTGATTGGGCAATCCCAGAGAGGAGCATCTGGTTGTACAATGGCTGCTTTCCTAACACAGAGTCTATTTCAGTAAGAACAAAATGCTTCCCCTTCCATGATGGAAGTGGTCCACTATAATCAATCTGTACCTGGGTAGCTGGCTGATCACCCTGGGGAATGGTGCCATATCAGGGACTCACTGCTGTTCTCTGCTGCCTGCAGAATGGGTACTCTGCGGTGGTTGTAGCCCAGTCAGCTTGGTGAGTGGAAGTCCATGTTGATGAATCCAGGCATAATCTCCATTCCTGCCACCATGTTCACTTTGTTCATGAGCCCATTTGGGCAATGACAGTGGTGGCTAGGAAAAGAGACTGACTGGGATCAACAGAAAGGATCAACCTATCCACTTGATTATTAAAATCCTCCTCTACTGAAGTTACATTTTCTTTTAAAGATTTTATTTTTTCCTTTTTCTCCCCAAAGCCCCCTGGTACATAGTTGCATATTCTTCGTTGTGGGTCCTTCTAGTTGTGGCTGAAGTTACATTTTAGTGAGCATTTACATGCGATACAAATATCATCATGTTTTTTGCCCACTCAGAGAAGTCTATCCACATACGTCTTCCCTAAATTTCCTTGTCACCAATTTTCCAATCATATTCTAAGTCCCTAACCATCCAGCCAAACCATTGGCGATGGCCCATTAAGTGGTATATAATCACATGTCTGGCCATTTCTCATTCCAAGCAAAGTGAACAACCAAGTGTACTGCTCAAAGTTTGGCCCACAGGGAGGACTTCCCTTCACTATTGTCCTTCATGGATGTCTCAGAAAGTGGTTGGAGTGCTGCAGCTGTCCACTTTTGGGTGGTGCCTGCATATCATGCAGAACCATCTATAAACCAGGCCTGAGTCTTCTCTTCCTCTGTCAACTCATCCTAGGAAACTCCCCATGAGGCCATAGGTACAGGCTGGGAGAGAGAAGGCAGTGTAGCATGAGTGGAGACCACAAGCATTTGGGTCACTTTGTCATGTAATGTATTTGTGCCATAAGGGCTCTCTCAGGCCTGATCATGTATATATCACTTTCATTTGATGATGGAGTACTGCTGTGCATGCTCAACTTTATGACTTGGTGGGTCAGATAACACTCAGTTCATGATAGGCATCTCATGTCACATTGTCACATGGTTAAGTACTCAGTCTCTACTAAGGCCCAGCAGCAGGCCAAGAGCTGTTTCTCAAAAGAGAAGTAGTTATCCACAGAGGATACCAGGACTTTGCTCCAAAATCCTAAGGGTTGTGCACTGTGATTCTTCTATGGGGGCCAGCCAAAGGCTCTAAACACCATTCTGTCTACCATTGACACTTCAAGCACTGTTGGATCTGCTGGACCATATGGCCCAACTGGCAGAGGAGTTTGTACTGAAGGGTGGATTTGTTGCAGTCATTTTTGTTCTGTGTCCCACTCAAAACCAGCAGCTTTTTGGGTCACTTGGTAAATGGGCCAGAGTAACACACCCAAATGAGGAATCCAGTATCTCCCCCACCATCTATGGTTTCACTTTCCATGGTTTTAGTTGCCTGTGGTCAACCATGGTCCAAAAATATTAAATGGAAAATTCCAGAAATAAATAATTCATAAGTTGTAAGTTGCACACCATTCTGAGTAGTGTGATGCAGTCTCACATCATCCTGCTCCATCCCGCCTGGGATGTGTGTATCTTTGTCCAGTGTACCCACATGGTATATGCTACCCACCTGTTAGTCACTTAGTAGCTATCTTTGTTATCAGATTTACTGTCACAGTATCACAGTGCTTGTGTTCAATTAACCCTTATTTTACTTAATAATGGCCCCAAAGCACAAGAGTAAGGATGCTGGCAATTTGGATATGCCAAAGAGAAACTGTAAGGTGATTTTTTTAAGTGAAAAGAAGAAAGTTTTTGACTTAATAAAGAAAAAGTCATATGCTAAGATCTATGGTAAAAACAAATCTTCCAGCTGTAAAATTGCAAGGAAGGAAAAATAAATTAATGCTAGTTTTGCTATCGCACCTCAAATATGTATGTAGAAGAAAAAATAAATAGAGATTTTGGTACTCTCTGTGGTTTCAGGCATCCACTGGGGGTCTTGGAATGTATCCCCCATGGATAAGGGGTGATTACTGTATATTGCCTCCAAAATCCAAAGAGACTCACTAGGCATTGTGCCTCCTTCTTGGTTATAGGAGGGGGCAGGTGCAACAGTTTATCCTTCACCTTAGAAGGAATATCTCAACATGCCCTACGCCACTGTATCTCTAGAAATTCTACTGAGGTAGAAGACTCCTAAATTTTTGTTGGATTTATTTCCCACCCTCTGACACACCAATGTCTTGCCACTAAGTCTGGAGTAGTTGCTACTTCTTTCTCAGTAGGTCCAATCAGCAAAATGTCATCAATATAATGGACCAGTATGATATCTTGTGGAAGGGAAAGATGATAAAAAGCCTTGCAAAGTGAAATACAATGTAGGACTGGAGAGTGGATATACCCCAGAAGTAAGGCAATGAAGGTGTATTGCTGGCTTTACCAGCTGAAAGCAAACTGCTTCTAGTGGTCCTTATTGACAAGGATAGAAAAAAAGCATTTGACAACTCAATAGCTGCATACCAGGTACCAGGAGATATGTTAATTTGCTCAAGCAATGCAACCACATCTGGTACAGAGCTACAATTGGAGTCACCACTGGGTTAAGCTTACAATAACTTACTGTCATTCTCCAAGGTCCATCTGCGTTTTGCACAGGCCAAATAGGCAACCAAATGGGGATGTGGTAGGAATCACCACAACTACATCTTTCAAGTCTTTGATGGTGGCACTAATCTCTGCAATCCCTACAAGAATGCAGCATTTGTTTTGGTTTACTGTTGTCCCAGGAAGGGGCAGTTCTAGTGGCTTCCAGTTGTTCTTTCTCAGCATAATAGTCCCTACTCCACAGGTCAGAGAAACAGTGTGGGAATACTGCCAGTTGCTGAATGTGTCTATTCCAATTACGCATTCTGGAACTGGGGAAATAATCACAGGATAGATTTGGGGACCCACTTGCCCTACTGTGAGTCAGACCTGAGCTAAAACTCCACTGATCACCTCACCTCCATAAGTCTCTATGTCTTATAAGTCTAACTATGGAACCATGCTAATGTTTTGGGACTCCTGGAATCAGTGTCATTTCAAAGCTAGTGTCCAGTAGTCCCTGAAAGGTCTGTTTCCTTTTCCCCACTGCACAGTTACCCTAGCAAAAGGTTGTAAGTACTTTTGAGGAAGTCTGGGAGAAAGATTAACAGTGTAAATTTTTGGCAATGTACCAAGGTCCTTCCTCAAGGGGACTCAGCCTTCTTTCAAGGGGTTCTGGGTCTATAAACTGACTCAAGTCTGGGAATTGATTGAGGGGCCATAGCTCTTTGTTTTTATGATCCAAGTTATACTTTATTCACATAACCTAGAACATTTCTGCTTCTAGAGACTGAGTAAGAATTTAGCAGACTTATCTATTTTACTTATTGGAACACCATGATCAGCAAGCCAATGCCATAGGACTGTATGAGTCACACTATTCTGGTTGCTGCTTTGACTCTACTGTCCATCACCATAATCATGCCCACCTTGCTTTTGGCAACTGAGTGCCACCACTTTGCCCTGTCACCCTGGGATCCAAATACTCCCATTGTCTTTAGTTTTCCTAATTCAGTGACTGAAGTTCTTTCCATAAGCTCTGACCTACAGAGAAGAATAATCACAGAGCTCTTCCAGGATGCTAGGGCTCCCCTCACAAATTTATTTCTCACAGTTGTGAAAGGTTTGTCTTCTGGAATTTCCCAGGGTGGGTGAGTAGGTCTTAAGTGACAAATGCACTGTAATGTTCCAATCTCCCTAAGCCTTTAAATCCCTTCCTCTTCATTAAGCCAAGGCAGGTCCAGCATTTCTAACTCTCTCACTGTGGGCCATCTTTTAATCCATGTTTCAGTCAACCAACCAAACAATTAGAGCTCCTTCTAGTTCCCTGAGCTATAATATTAAATGTAGAATCTCTCCTTAGTGAGCTCATATCAATACATTTGGTGTGATCCAACTTTATGTTCCTTCCACCGCTATTCCACACCCTTAATATCCATTCCCACACATGTTCCCTGGATTTCTGTCTGTATAAATTAGAAAATTCAGATTGTTCTTTTGGAATGTAGCATATCTCCTCATGGGTCACACTTTGTACTTCAGCTTTAGGACCCTGCTAGGATTTGAGTCTAGCCTAGGTCTCAGAGCAAAGAGAGGTGGGAGTGGGACTTGAGCAGAATCACTATTGCCTTGCTTGGCAATTACCTCAGGGGAGGCCATGACAGTTTCTTTAGGTAAGGAAGGGTTAATTTTTTTAGCTGAGCATGCTAGGGGTAGGAAGGCTGCTTCGACCAGGAGTGAAGAGTGCAGAGGCCTCTTCTTCTGGAAAAGGAGACTCATCAGAATTTAGGGTCTTTCCATACATTCCCATTCCAACTTTCAGGATCCTATTCCTTCTCAATAAATGCCCTGATTTCAACGGCAGATATTCTGTGAGGCTGGGAATTCAGTGTGTGTTGTAATTTAGCCAGTTGCCAGATGAGATTCTGTGTTTGATTTTCAGTGATTTCAGCCTTGCAGCTATAGGAGATAAGTGTCTCCTTCAGACCACACATAGAAGCTTTTAAGTCATTTATGCCATGCTCGAGCTGGGAATTTGAAGTCCTGACCTCATTCCCTTCTTACCTCACTTTGCTCAGCAATATTAGAAGCAACCAGCCAATCTCATTATATTCATTAGTTTGCCAGAAATGTTTGTAAGCATCATATACACAGTCACTCATGTCTTTGCTTCTTGTAAGTGGCTGATGAGGAGTATCTAATGGTGATATTTTGCATATCTCTGTTGCCAGATCACACCATGGACTATCATTTCTCACTTTACTACAGGAAACAGAATCATTAGTATCTTTAAATCTCATCAGATTAGAGTGCCAATGCCAGAAACCACAGAACCAACCAATTCAGAAAACTCATCCTTAGAATTCTGTTCCTCTAGAACCACTCTCAGTATCAAAATCTGTATTAGTCAGAGTTCCCCAGAGAACCAATACTGTGTGTGTGTGTGTGTGTGTGTAGACACACGCACACACACACACACATTCACACACACTTTATATAAGAGAGAGAGAGAAAGAGAATGAGAGTGAATGAGACCGATTAATTGTGAAGAATTGACTCATGTGGTTATGGAGGCTAAGAAGTCCCAAGATCTTCAGTTGGCAAGCTGGAGACCCAGGAGAGTCAATGTTGTAGTTTCAGTCCAATCCCAAAGTCCTGAGAACCAGAAAAGCTAATGACCTAACTTTCAATCCAAAGCCAGATTGAGACCCAAGAAAAGCTTATGTTTCAGCTTGAGTCAGAAGGCAGAAAAAAGACAGATGCACCAGCTCAAGGCAATTAGGTGGGAGGTGTTCTCTCTTACTTAAGGGAGGATCAGCTTTTTTGTTCTATTCAGGCCTTCAACTGATTGGATGAGGGCCATCCACACTAGGGAGGGCAATCTGCTTTTTTCAGTTTACTGATTCAAATGTTAATCTCATTCAAAAATACCCTCACAGACAAACCTGGCATAATGTTTGGCCAAATATTTGGGCACCCTGTGGCTCAGTCAAGTTGACATATAAAATTAACCACCACATACACCACACCTCATACTTTACACCAGAATAAACTGAAACTGGATCAAAATTACACACACCTGAACACACACACACACACATATAAAAATAAAATATATATAATAATAAGATATATGTGTATATGTTTAAGATAATATATATCAAGATATATGTGTATGTATAATATATATCTTTTAAAATATGTGTATAACATATTATATATGCTAAATTATAAAATGTTAGAAAAAGTCATAGTTGAATTACTTTATAATCATGGTTTAGAGAAGACATTTATAGCTATGGGGCAAAATGCACAAACCATGAAGAACAGAATAATACATTCAATTGCATACACACACACTATGAAAAACAAAGGAAAAAATCCTACAACCTTCTGAATGACCTAAGACAATAAGCAAAAACACATGATGAACTGGTGAAAATGTGCAACTCAAATTAGACTAAAAGAAATTCTAAAATTAAAATTCTATTCTTTTGGATATATCTAGGTATATCTAGACTATCTTGAAACTGAGAAAATAAGACCAACAACTCAATAAAAAAAATGAACAAAGAACATGATGGTTAATTTTATGTGTCCACTTCTCTAGGCCACAGCACCCAGATATTCAGTCAAATGCCATTCTAGACGTCTCTGTGAAAGTATTTTTTAAATGAGATTAACATTTAAATCAGTAGACTTTCAATAAAGCCAAAGGTAAGCCTCATCTAATCAGTTCAAGACTTCAAGAGAAAAAAAAGATTGAAGCTCCCTGAGGAAAAGCAAATTCTGCCTGTAGACAGCCTTTGGACTTGAGCTGCGGCCACACTAACTCTTCTCTGGGTCTCTAGCCTGCTGGCCTACTCTGCAGTTTTCAGACATCCAACTTCTGCAATTGTGTGAGCCAATTCCTTAAAATCTCTCTCTCTGTAGTTATTGAAATAAATATACACACACACACAGACACACACATATACATTCTATTGTTTCTCTGGAGAACTCTGGTGAATACAAAGCCCATGGCTAGAAAATTCACACACAAAAACCTCCCATAAATGGCTCTTAAATATATGAAAACATGTTACATCACACTCATAATAAATAAAAAATAAAACTATCCAAGATACTATTTTTCACCTCTCAGTTCAGTGAAATAATTCAAAAGTTTTACAACAACAATTCTCATAAATTGCTACTGGAACCATAAAATGGGAGAACCTCTATGGAGGACAATTTGGCAATATCTATCAAAGTTGCAAATATACTTATATTTTGAGCAATAATCTCACTTCTGGAAATTTATTGCACTGCTTTGATTGTTTACATACAAAATGAGGTATATTAACAGTTATTCTTTGCAACATTGTTTACGATAGTACAAGACTGAAATCAATACAGATGACTATCATTGAATACTATGTAGCTAAAAATAAAGAGGAAGTTCTCTATTTACTGGAAAGTTCTAGATATATATGTCAAGTAAGAACAAAACAATGACAAAACAATGCAGGTAATGATCTATATTTTGTTTAAGAAAGAGGAAATATAATTATATAATATATACATATATATTTGTATTGCTTTGTATAAATAAACACTGGAAGGATTCAAATGAAAGTAATAGGTTTGGTTATTTGCTGAGCATGAGAGTGAGGTGAGAGAGGAAGAATGCATAAATATATATATATAATAGAAATATGTTTTTAACACTTTATATATATGTACATGTATATATACATACATATATATATTTATATACAGTCTATATATACAGACATGTGCCACATAATGACATTTTGGTCAATGACAGACTGCGTATCAGACAGTGGTCTCATAAGATTAGTACCATATAGCCTAGGTGTGTAGTAGGCTATACCATCTAGTTTTGTGTAAGTTCTGTAGGGAAGAAAGAAATTTTCCTCTACCCTTCTAGGTTCTTCTGGCTGGTCTATGAATTACATTAGCATGAGAAAGATTAATAGGAAAAAAACACAGAAAAGTTTAATAACATGTATACATGGGAGAAACCTAGGAAAACTGAGTAACTCGCCAAAATGACTGAAGTCCTTACATTAAATACCATCCTCAGCTAAAGATAAAAGTAGATGTTGGGGGTGGGGAGAGTCAAGGACTTCAAAAGGAAGGAAGGTAATTCACAGGTAGGTAAAAAGGATCAAACATTTAGAAAATAAGCATTTGTTTGCCACATACAAACAGAAGAACACACAGAGGGGACCCCAACAAACAGGCTTTTCTAGGTTCCTCTCAGTTTACCACCTAGTTCATGTTATGCTAAGGTGATAGCTTGCTTCCTGAAACAAGTTTTCTTATCTGAATTCTTTTAGGCAGTTGAAGGGGAGATAATAAGAAAAACTTTCTGAGTCTTTTGTTTCTTAAAAATAATTAGCCTAAAATAATCCTCATGTTGAAGACACATTTTGGGGTGGCAAATTTTGTTCCCCTTCAGTACACTCTAGGATGTTCACACAATGATGAAATTGACTAATGACTCATTTCTCAGAATGTGTTCCTGTCGTGAAGCGACACGTGACTGTATGTATAACAGAATGACAATAGTATAAGATTTCTCAATGTGTGTCTTTCACATCGTTTTGATATTTAAACCATATGTATTAATAATACAAAAATTAAAAAGAAACACATGGCAACAGTTTTTATTTTTAATGGCTATATGTCATTCCATTGTGTGTACGTACTGTAATTTAACCAACCCATTATTGATCGGCATTTAGCCTTTTTTCTGATTTTCTTTGAAAGAAATACCATTTTAATCAACAACGCTGTGTACAAATTCATTTGCACATCTGTTATTTTTTCTTGTGTAGAATTACTTTATTAAAGGCAGGATTATCATATTGACAAATTGTCCTCCAGAACACTTGTGGCAACCACTTTTTTACCAGCAGTTGGTGAGTCTGCCTCTTTTATTGCTTCCTGGCCAAGACTGATGGCTGTCAAGATTATAACATTGCAAATTTGATAGGCCAAAATTAGTGTTTTACTGTTGTTTATATTTAGTTGTTTTGATTGCTACTGATTCAGAAGTAGTGACGCAGCATGGTGTTTAAGAGTATAGGCATGAGGATCACATAGACTTAGATGTAAGTTCTGGTTCCACTACTTACCAGCTATTTGATCTTGGATAGTTTAATTATCTTTTCTTATTCTCAGTTCCTCAAATTATAAAACAGAAATTATAGTCTCTACTGTAGAGATGTTTATTATCAGTAGTAATGCAACTCTTGGCATACACTACTCAAAGAATGTTAGTTTCCTTCTTTCCTACTAATAATAAGCCTACCTCTGAAGTTTCTGGTAATTGGTACTCTTGCCTCTGGAGAGAGAAAGATGGAAAAAGAAAGGTTTAGCATTTAAGTAGAGCCAAAAGGGCAACGAAATGATATACATATAACTTGATATGGAGAGTTTGACATCTGTAGGATCAATAAAGCACTTGGGGTATAGTGACAAGTACACAGAAATTATTGAACCAGATGTAAGTTCATATACCAACTCCGGATCTTTGATCTGTTGACAAGGCAAATAGAGCTGAGCCTATGAAAATGGGGAGAATAATTGTATTTGCCTATTGTTTGAGTGGTCTCCAAGACTACCCCCAGGTTCAGTGATTCCCTAGAAGAACTCACAGGACTCAGAAGTCATTATACCTATGGTTACAATTTATTACAGTGAGAGATCACAAAGGAAACCCAGCAAAGGAAAAAGACACATGGGATGAAGCCCAAATGAAACAAGGCACAAGCTCCCAAGAATCTTCTCCCAGTGGAGTTGCATAGGATGCACATAATTCATCCAGCAACACAGGAGTGGCAGAACATACATGAAGTATTTTCTACCAGGGAAGCTCATCACAGACTCAGTGCCCAAGGTTTTCATTGGGGGATGGTCACATAGGTACACAGGCCTCTTTAACAATAAGTAGTTTCATCTTTGCTATGTTATTTTCCTGCACAGTTCACCCCCTTGGCCCTTGGCCAAGTCATCTTTAAAGCAAAATTGTTATCAGTAAGCCCCTGCATAGCCAGGTGAGATCAACTGCCCTCCTGGCCTCAGTTATGTGCTCTAGTGTCCCAGATTTAGCCAGTTAAAACAATTCCCATTAACCATAAAGGCCTATCTTAGAAAGCCAGTGGCTTCCTCCTTGTTCTTATATCAACCTTTTTCACTCAGCCTGAGACATCCACTCAAGCACAGCACAAATGTGGCAGGTAAGTTGAAGCTGACCTGAAAATCTTCCAGGTCCAAGGCAATGTAATGATAGCTAGAGTTCACACACAATTCCAATCTCAGAGAAAACATGTTGTCCTCCTGGAAACAAGGAGATTGGGCACCCTAAGCAGGACATACATTAGTCAGGTAGGGCAGGTTAACAGGCCTCTGTGGGGCCTTCTGTCCAAAAGTTCTTAGTTCACGAAGCCCAAAGTCAGCAGGAGGAGAGAAATAATAAAAATCAGAGCAGAAATAAATGCTATTGAAACAAAAAAGGCAGTAGAAAGGATCAATGAAACAAAGAGCTGGTTCTCTGAGAAGATGAACAAAATTGAAAAACCCCTAGCCAGACTTAAAAATAAAAAGAGAAAGCTCAGATAAATAAAATTAGAAATGAAAGAGGGGAAATAACAACAGACACCACAGAAATACAACAGATTATAAGAGAATACTGTGAAAAGCTATATGCCAACAAAATGGACAATCTAGAGGAAATGGTTAAATTCTTAGACTTTTACAACCTTCCAAAGCTGAATCAAGAAGAAATAGATAATCTGTATAGATAAATCACAAGTAAAGGGAATGAAACAGTAATCAAAAGCATCCCCAAAAATAAAAGCCCAGGACCAGGCAGCTTCCCTGGAGAATTCTACCAAACTTTCAGAGAGGATTTAATATCTACCCTTCTTAAGCTATTCCAAAAAATTAGGGAAGATGGAATGCTTCCTAACGTATTCTACGAGGTCAAAATCACTCTGATACCAAAGCCTGACAAGAACAACACAAAAAAAGGAAAACTACAGGCCATTGTAGCTGATGAACATATATGCAAAAATCTTCAACAAGATATTGGCAACCTGAATACAGCAATACATCAAAATGTTCATACATCATGATAAAGTGGGATTTATACCAGGGACACAGGGATTGTTCAACATCCGCAAATCAATCAATGTGATACACCACATTAACAAAATGAGGAATAAAAAGCGCATGATCATCTCAATAGATACAGAGAAAGCATTTGACAAGATCCAACAGCCATTTATGATAAAAACTCTTAACAAAATGGGGATAGAAGGAAATTACCTCAGCATAATAAAGGCCATATATGATAAACCCACAGCCAGCATCATATTCAGCGGGGAAAAACTGAATGCCATCCCTCTGAGAACAGGAACAAGAGAAGGATGCCAAATATCACCACTCTTATTCAACATAGTACTGGAAGTTTGGGTCCGAACAATTAGGCAAGAGAAAGGAATCCAAATAAGGAGTGAAGAAGTGAAACTCTCACTGTTTGAAGATGACATGATCTTATATACAGAAAACCCTAAAGAATCCATTGGAAAACTATTAGAAATAATTAACAACTACAGCAAAGTTTCAGGGTACAAAATCAACTTACAAAAAATCAGTTGTATTTCTATACTCTAATGACGAACTTATAGAAAGAGAATTCAAGAATACAGTTCCATTTACAATCACAACCAAAAGAATAAAGTGTCTAGGAATAAATTTGACCAAGGAGGTGAAGGACTTATACAATGAAAAGTATAAGATATTACTGAAAGAAATAGGTGATGACAAAAAGAGATGGAAAGAGATTCCATGCACATGGCTTGGAAGAATAAACATAACTAAAATGTCCCTACTACCCAAAGCAATCTACAGTCAATGCAATCCCTATCAGAATCCCAATGACATTCTTCACGGAAATAGAACAAAGAATCCTAAAATTCATATGGGGCAACCAAAGACCCCGAATTACTAAATCAATCCAGAGAAAAAAGAACAAAGCTGGAGGTATCACAATCCCTGACTTCAAAATGTAGTACAAAGCCATAATAATCAAAACAGCATGGTACTGGTACAAAAAACAGGCACATTGATCAATGGAACAGAACTGAAAGCCAGAAATAGAACTGCACATCTATGGATAGCTAATCTTTGACAAAGGTGCCAAGAACATACAATGGAGTAAAGATAGTGTCTTCAATAAATGGTGCTGGGAAAACTGGACAGCCACATGCAAAAGAATGAAAGTAGACCATTATCTCACGCCATACACAAAAGTAAACTCAAAATGGATCAAAGCCTTGAAGATAAGTCCTGAAACCATAAAACTCCTGGAAGATAATACAGGTAGTACACTCTTTGACATCGAATTTAAAAGGATCTTTTCATATTACTACGTCTTCTCAAACAAGGGAAATAAAAGAAAAAATAAACAAGTGGGACTTCATCAGACTAAAGAGCTTCTGCAAGGGAAAAGAAACTAGGATCAAGACAAAAAGACAACCCACCAGTTGGGAGAAAATATTTGTAAATCATATATCTCACAAGGGGTTAACCTCCATAATATATAAGGAACTCACACAAATGAACAACAAAAAAATCAAACAGCCCAATCAAAAAATGGGCAGAGGATATGAGCAGACATTTTTCCAAAGAAGTTAAACAGATGGCCAATAAACACATGAAAAGATGTTCAACATCGCTAATCATCAGGAAAATGCAAATCAAAACTACACTAAGATACCACCTTACACCTGTTAAAATGGCTGTAATCACTAAGACTAAAAATAGGAAATGTTGGAGAGGGTGTGGAGAAAAGGGAACCCTCATACACTGCTGGTTGGAATGCAAACTGGTGTAGCTGCTATGGAAAACAGTAGGAAGTTTCCTCAAAAAACTAAAAATAGAATTACCATATGACCCAGCAGTCCCACTACTGGGTATCTACCCAAACAATTTGAAATTAACAATCCAAAATAACATATGCATCCCTATGTTCATAGCAGGACTATTCACAATAGCCAAGACATGGAAGCAATCCAAGTGTCCATCAACTGATGATTGGATAAAGAAGATGTGGTATATATATACAATGGAATACAGCTTAATCATAAAGAAAGACAAAATCATCCCATTGCAACAACATGGATGGACCTAGAGGGAATTATGCTGAGTGAAAGAAAAGCCAGATTGAGAAAGACAAACACCACATGATGCCACTCATATGTGCAATATAAAGAAACATACAAACAAAGAAAACAGTTCAGTGGTTACCAGGGGAAGGGGGGTGATATGTCAGCACAGGGGGTGAAGGGAAGCACTTATGTGGTGACAGACAAGAAATAATGTACAACTGAAATTTCACAATGATGTAAACTGTTATGAACTCAATAAAAAAAAATGTTCTTAAGTTCACTTAAAAAAAACAAAAAAAACTCCAAAAGGTTTTGAAGTTATTTAAAGTACATATACCATAACACGTCATTATTGTTAAAACGTTCACCCAAATCCTTTATCTTTTTCACGTCTTAGTTTACTTTTTCCTAATTGTATTTATTTCTTTATTTTTATTGTGGTAACCATGGTTTATAACATCATATAAATTTCATGTGTAGGTCATTCTATTTCAATTTCTATGTAGATTACATCATGTTCATCACCCAAAGACTAATTAACTTGAAACTTTAGAGTTTTGCTAAATTAAATTAAATGAAATTTATTGAGTATCCAAGTCATTTCCACAAAAGATAAAATATTAGATATTAATTACTAAACAGATATATCTATCTTTGGCTTCTTATACCAAGAAACCAGATGAGTACCCGGGTTTTATTAATAAACATGTTTTGTGCCATGTTGAGGAATTTTCTATGAGAAAGCATATGTTTCTAGACAGTATTTATGGATCTGCCAATCCACAGGATGTCAATAAAAAAACAATTAAGGAAAGTAAGATGTATGTTCCTAGTAAAGAAGGTAGAATGAATGGAGATGTTTTTGTTGTTTCATTAAGAAAGATAAATTTGTCCTAAAGTACTAGGAAGGAGGGAAGACGTGGAAAAAATTCTGAATCCAAAAAGAAAAAAGAAAGTTATAGAAGGTTTGTAGAAGAGGAACCCTGAGGAAAGTTTTGTGCATGGTCAAGTTAGCTAACATTAAAATGAATTTAATTAAGTGAATAAGTTTTAATATCAAAAGAAAGCTGATACAAAAATTAGAATTTGGTTTTCTTTCTCTTAAAAGGATAATTTTCTTAGATTTTTAGTCTGCTCTTGATAAAGTGATTATAAAATATTTTTCTTTACTTTTAAGTAGTCTACCAAAAGGGCAGGGATTTTATGTTCTACCAAAATAAATTTACTGTACTGTTTTTGTCAGGCAAAAAAAAAAACCTCCAAAAGAATATCTCTATGTAAAGATTACCTGTCCTTTTATGTTGTCTTTCTTTTACCAGAGGCTCCAATAGGCAAAAAATCATAGCAAAAATCATCACTTATAGAGAATCGTTTTGTTTCCAAAACTCAAAAAAATTAAATTCCAATGTACCCAGCAGTAAAAAGCAAAGAAATTGTATCCCACTAAGTTGTGTATGGCTTTCCATTTAACATTTATGAAATTACAAGCATATAACATTTTACATTAATTTTTATAACACACTCAGATGCTATAGCCACAAAATACAAAGCCATTTATTAAAATCATCCTTCCCCTTTTTATCTCATTGAAAGTCTACTCAAACACCCAGCAGTAAATTTAGCAGTTAAAGGATTAAGATGGGGATGCAGGTGGCTGCTGCAGCAGTGACAGCAGCCGGGTTGGAGTGGTTTCATTTTTTTTTCTCCTTCAATTTATCTAAAGCTTTGTTCCAGCCCTGTGAACTGATTTAAGCTTTTTTTTCATCCTGCTTGCAGAGAAATTCAGATTTTTAATATTTTTGGTACATTTAGAGCCCAACTTTAAATTTTTTTGGATTATATCCCCTACCACCTTGAGAATAGAACAACTACAAACTAATTTTTATTGACTTTTCCCCATCCAAAACCTATTTTGGGGAATGTTTGGGTCTTTTCTCCTCCCATTTGGAGAAAACACAAACCAAAAGCATCACCTGAGCTGTGGTTTTCCCCTCGCATTAGCTAGCAAGGCCAAAATCAGCCAGAGGATCCAGGGAGACAACACTCCTGGGGTTGGATCCATCATTTTGAAATTCTATAGGTAACTTTTACCTCTCACCAAAGACAACAGCTCAGCTGCTGTTTCATACCATGTATGATTCCATAACCACTCAGGTACCTGGGTTTTATCATCTCCCACTCTTCTCACTTTCTTCTCACCAAATGGCACTGTAGTCATATTTCAATGAGTCAGAGTCATTTTAGTGAATCCCACCACTGCTATGTCATCAGGGGCCCCAAGACCAGTTCCGCATTCACAGATCCACTACAGGGACTCCTGGGACTCAGCATATAGTTTCCCTCACAGTTAACATTTATTAAAGTGATATAGTAAGGTTAAATAGTCAGATCATAACGAAAACAGACAGAAGAGGAATCTGGAGGAAGCCAAGTATAGACTTCCTTATTCTCTCTCCCTCCTGTGAGTGGTCACACAGAGCACATCTCCCAGCAATGAAAAAGCATCAATATGTGTGTGATGTTTCTGCCCAGGGAAACAAACCCATTCGAGACTCAGTGCCCTGAGTTTTACTGGGGGCTGATTATTTATGTAGCCTCTGCCTAGCATGCACTAAAATTTCAGATTCCCAGAAAGAAATCTTATCATATCACAAATTGTCTAGGTATAGTGTGCCAAAATTATTTAGGGAATTATTTTTATCAGTATAAGGAACTGCTTACCAGTCAAGTCTCCAAAACCAACCAAGGGCCAATTTTATGTTAATTTTCTTTATTCCTCTCTCTCTTTCTTTCTTGACATATAATTCACATACCACATAATTCACCCATTTAAATTGTACAACACAATGTTTTTTAATATATTCACAGAATACTGCAACCATTACCAAAATCAACTTTAGGACATTTTCATAACCTCAAAAACAAACCCTGTACCTATTCAGCAGTCATTCCCCATTCCCCACTCCACCCAGCCCCCGACAACTACTAATCTAGTTTCTATCTCTATAGATTTGCTTATTTTGAATATTTTCATATACATTCAATCATATAATGTGTGACCTTGTGTTCCCGGCTTCTTTAAATTAGCAGAAAGTTTTCAGAGTTGATCCCTGTTGCAGTATGTATCAAAATTTCATTCATTTTTATGGCTATGTAATATTCCATTGTATGGATATATCACATTTTTTTAATTCATTCATTAGTTGATGGACATTTGGACTGCTTTCAGTTTTTGGCTATTGTGAATAGTGCTGCTATGAACATCCCTGTAAACATATTTGTCTGAACACCTATTTTCAGTTCTTTGGTGTCTATGTCTAGGAGTGGAATTGTTGGGTTCAGATGGTAATTTTGCATCTCAGCTTTTGAGGAACCACCAAACTGTTTTCCACAGCAGCTGCACCATTTTACATTCCCACCAGCAATGTATGAAGGTTACAGTTTCTCCACATCTTTGTCAACACTTGCTGTTTTCCTTTTTTTAAAAAAATTATTACTATCCTAGTGGATGTTAAGTGGTATCTCATTGTGATTTTGATTTGCACTTTATTTGTGACTAGTGATATTGAGAATCTTTTCATGTACTTATTGGCCATTTGTGTATCTTTTTTGGGGAACTGTCTATTTAGATTCCCTGTCCTTTTAAAAAATTGTGGTGTTTATCTTTTTAGAATTAAGTTATGTATTCTTTTTATATTTTGGATATAAGTCCCTTATAGGATATATGATTTGCAAATATTTTCTCCCATTCCCTGGGTGTCCCTCTCACTTTCTTTATGGTATCCTTTGAATCACAAAAGTTTTTAATTTTAATGAAGTCCAATTTACCTAATTTTTCTTTTGGCATTTACACTTTTGATGTCACATATAAGATGTCGCTTGTGTTTTACCTAACCCGAAGTCACAAAGATTTACTCCTGTTTTCTTCTAAGAATTTTTTTTCCACTTTTAGCTCCTACATTGAGATCAGTGATCCATTTTGAGTGATTTTTTTCTATCTAGTGTGAGGAAGGGGCACAATTTCATTCCTTTGAATGTGAATATCCAGTTGTCCCAACACCAATTGTTGAAAAGATTATTCTCTCCCCATTGAATTTTTTGGCACCCTTGTCAAATATCAATTGCCCATAAATGCAAGTGTTTATTTCTGGACTCTCAATTTTATTCCATTGATCTATGTGTTTATACTTACATTACTGTCACATTCTCTTTAGTACTGTAGTTTCATGGCAAATTTTGAAATTGGGAAGTGAGAGTCCTCCAACTTTGTTCTTCTCTTCTAATATTGGCTTGGCTGTTCTAGATCCCCTGAATTTTTATATGAATTTTAAGATCAGTTTGTAAATTTCTGCAAAAAAGTCAGCAAGGAGTTTTATGTAGATTGCATTCAATTTGTGGATTGATTTGGGGATTATTACAATCTTAACATTAAGTATTCCAATCAATGAAGATGGAATGTCTTTCCATTTAAATTTATTTCAGCAATATTTTGTACTTTTCAGAGTATTAGTTCTTTACTTCTTTTGCTAAATTTATTCCCAAGTATTTTGTATTTTTTGATGCTATTTTAAATAGAGTTGTTTTCTTAATTTCGTTTTTGGATTGTTCATTGCAAATACATAGAAATACAATTGTATTATGTATATTGATCTTATATCTAACAACCTTGCTGAACTTGATAATTAGTTCTAACAATTTTTTAGTGGATTCCTTAGGATTTTCTATATACAATTTAGTGTCATCTGCAAATAGAGATAGTTTTAGTTCTTCTTTTCCAATTTGTATATCTATTACTTTATTTTCTTGTCTAATTGTCTGGCGAGGTTAACTTTTTCCTGTACATCTATGCTCACAAGTTTTTTCTAGAGCACCAGAGGAAATACGGAACGTGAAACTGCTTTATAAACTGTAAACTCTATCTAGATAAATTAAATGTTTATTTTATTATTACTTATAAATTTGAGTCACTACTCGGTATTTGGACGAATAATAGAGGTCATGGCAAATCCAGATCAAATATTTTGTATTGACTGCCAGGGACCCTCTTGTCTCCTGACCTCTCTTTGCTTAGGAAAAGATGCCTTTCCATTTGCACAGTGGCTGCTTTTTCCACCTCCATAAATCAGGGAAGCAACCCTGACTTCTATTTAAATCTGTGAAATCTCTGCACGATTATAGTGATGGGATACAGGTCAAATGCAGGAATGGAGAGTCCCTAGCGTGTACAATCCTTTCCTCCACTACTTGCCACAACTCTAGGAAGTAAAGGTAAGAGTCCATCTGCCATAAGTAAGGTCTTTTTTCTTTTTTTTAAAGATTGAGCTAATATCTGTTGCCGATCTTCCTCTTTTTTTTCTTTTTTCTCCCCAAAGCCACCCAGTACATAGTTGTGTATTCTAGTTGTAGGTCCTGCTAGTTCTTCTATGTGGGACACTGCCTCAGCATGGCTTGATGAGTGGTGCTAGGTCCACGCCCAGGATCTGAACCAGCAAAACTTTGGGCCACTCAAACAGAGCGCATGAACTTAACCACTTGGCCATGGGGCCAGACCCAGGTAAGGTCTTGAATAAGAGGTTCCAGAGGTCTTGGAGTAGGTCTAGGAAATGCCCACATTAAGGAAACAATATATATTTATTGTACCTATATAAATGTGTGGAAAAACTGTGAAATATGGGCTTTCACCTCTTGTTTTCCTATTCCCCAACTGAAATCAAAATCTCAGCAATAAGGTCTTGAAAACACAAGTAGGAAATGGACTTTTTTCCTGCAGAATAAGCATATCTTTACTATTTAAAAATGAATTTTACAGAATAGAAGCTTTTGATATTATGCTGACCTACCCTGGTCATGTATGCACCGTGACTCCAAAATGTGATTACAAGGCAAATTGGAATGAAATTGAAGTCAAATACAACTTGTGCTTGCTAGATCTCAACCAGATTAGAGGAAGACCACCAGCTTTGTCCATTAAACTTTACTTAATCTTTGGTAGCATGAAGTTTTGTAGATCTCACTCAGTCAGCACTTCTTTTTATTCTACCTTAATGGCCTGTAACAGGAGTATATGTTGAATTTTGGGTTTCTTAAGTGAAACATATTGGATGATACATTACATGACCTCAAGTTAATGGGATTCAAAATAAAATTGCAAGTAAAAGGTGAGAATTAAAATGAAGTATGAAAACTTGTCTCACTGAAGTGAGTACTGTTTTTCACAGTAAGTGTCAAAGCTAAGGGTTGAAAAATAAAGAAAAATCAGAGGTCATGCCTGGGGCTATGAGCTAGAGTTAATGTTGCCCAACAAAACTAGGAATTTCAACTTCCATGTTTATTACAGATTTTAAGAAATATATTAAAAGATCGTCAAAATGCTATAAGGTTATAGTAATATCTTTCATTGTCTTTCTATTACTACTAGAGAAAAAACCTATAGCTGGTCCTATTAGTAAAAGTAGTCTCTATCTATCAGCAGCAATCAGTATTTCAAAAAGTTGTGAAAATGCCACTTTTGAACATTTCAAAATAAAGTTTTACAAAAGAGTTTTAACAGGAAAAGTTTACCATCAGACGAAGACGTTCTCGACACTTTTTGGAAAGGAAGAAAAAAACTGAATTGAAAATAAGATTCCTTCCCTTCAAAGAAACAGAAAGACTGTTGAAAACCCGTGAAAACTAAACAGTGTGCCACATTTGCCTTGGAGGAAAAGTGCTGTAAACACATAGAATGAAAATATCAGCCACATGGGTGTTATAATTTTTTTAAGTAGCATTTATTGAGCACTTATTGTATGTAGACAAATTGCAATTTAACTTGCATATAATATTCTTTATTTTTAAATGTTCTCCTTTTAACAATCTTGTGGGGTAGGTGCTGTTAGTTAGTATCTCTGATTTTTCAGATGTGAAAACTGAAGTTTAGAGTGATTAAGTAACTTGCTTAATATCTTACAGCTAGTAAATGACAAATATAGGATTCAAACCCAGATCTCCATGACACCAGAGAACAAGCTCCTAAAGACATTATATTTTGTATTCGTATTCAAGTATTACGTGCTTCATTCTAATGAGACATAATATTGACCATGGAGAAATTCAGAAATTTAAAATAAAAGTCATCTTTGGACCAGGAACACTTATCAGAAACCACTTTTTATAATCAAGAATTACATGTAAAGATTTTTTTTTCCCTTTTTGGAACTGCCAGTATTTTCTAATGTAAACATTAGAATACATATAGAATAGATGTAGATATAGGTATATCTACAATTTTGAAATAAATTTGACATCAATAAACTGCCTGTATTTAAAGGCCACAATTCAATAAGTTTCACATATGTATACACCTGTGAAATCATCTCTACAATCAAGATATTGAGCATTTTAATCAACACCAAAAATTTTCTCATGTCATTTTTCAATCCATTCCTCCTTACATTAGCTCCTTCCTCTACCCCAGTTCCCAGGCAAACACTGATCTTTCTTTCGTTGTAAATTAGTTGGCATTTCCTGAAAGTTTATGCATATGGGATCACACAGTGTACACTTTTTGGGGGAGTGCATGACTTCCTTAAAAAGCATAACGATTTTGAGATTCACCTCGGTTGTTGACTGTGTCAATACTTTGTTACATCTTTTTTGCCAAGTAGCATTTCATTGTATGGATGTACCATAATTTATCTACTTGTTGATGAACACTTAGATTGTTTCTGGGTTTGGTTATTACAAATAAAAACAATTATGAACATTTGGATACAAGTTCTTGTGTGTACATCTTGTATAAATATCTTGAAGCGGAATGACTGGTTTATATTTAACTATTTAAATAACTGTCAAACTTTTCAAAAGTGGTTGTACTATTTTATGTTCCTACCAACAGTATAAGAAAGTCTCAGTTACTTCTTCTCCTTACCAACAGTTGGTCTGTTGTGGGTTTTTATTTCTTTTTCAATTTTAGCCATTCTAATGAGTTACCACCCATTGTTTTGTTTTGTTTCTTTTCGGTATCACATTGCAGATTTAACTTACATTTCTCTGATAACTAATGATGTTCAACATTTTTATTATGCTGATTAGTCATTCATATATCTTCCTTTGTGAAGTGACTGTTCATGTCTTTTGTCCATTTTTTATTGGATTATTTGTCTTTTTGCCATTGAGTTGTAAGAGTTCTTTATTCTGGATACAAGTTTCTTTTCTATTACATGTGTTGCAAATTTTTTCTTCCAGTCTGTGATTTGCTTTTTACTTTTCTTAAGGTTGTCTTTCCTATAGCAACATTTTAAAAATAAATTTTATCCTTTATTTCCTTTATAGTTTGTGTTTTTTGTGTTCTGTCAAAGAAGCTTTTGCCTACATGAAAGTTACAAAGATTTTCTCCTATGTCGTCCTCTAGAGATTTGATAGTTTTAGGTGTTACATGATACATTTAGATTTAATTGTTGCATGTGATATAGGGTAAGGATCCATGTTCATTTATTTCTTTATGGATATCCAGTTGAGTTAGTACCACTTATTGAAAAGACTTTCCTTTCATCATTGAATTTCTCAAGAGAGGCCAAACATGAATCAGTCTGAGATATTTGGAGACGAAGTTTCCTTCTATCCCTGAAATCCTCATTTAAGTAAACATTACTCTTGGAGCCAATTTTCTCTCCTCCTAGATGCTTAGCTCCTTGAGGGCAATAACTTGGCCTTTACGTCTTTTAAAAAGTATCTAAATTCTGGATGTAATCCTTGCAAAAATATTCATTAATGTTTTAAAGTGACCTGTCATTTTTGTGTCCTCTCATTCCTCTCTCCTATGCCAAATAAACCTATCATATAAAAATGCCAATGAATAGCAAATACTGATATCTGTTCTTTTGAAAGAATAGATTATTTCTGTCATACTTTCCTTGAGGGCTTCTTAACAGTCTTGTTGCTTCTCCAAAGAGATCCAGTGAGAGCCTGCTGCTCAATCAATGGAAGACTATTCCCATAATACATCATAAAACATTCCCCTGGCAGGAGCAGGAGGTCAGGAACTGCTCTTTTCAAAAACTTTAATGAAAAATAACATACCCATCAACTTTATGTTAAACAGGCTCAGACGCAAAGCTAGGTCTCCACTTGTGAACGAAAGATAGGTTTCTTTTTAATACCTCTATAAATAGGTGGAGGGGACGGAGGAAATCATGTCCTGAAATAAGCACAGGATCAGGTGTCAACAGACTCTGGATTTAACCTCAGCAATGACTCTAAACTAAAGGTGTCATCTCAGGCAAATTGCTTCATTTCTGTGTCGGTTTCTTCATCTATCACCTAATGGCCCCCTAATGCCTGACCTCATGCACTGGTAGATTCCTCAGCTCCACAACTTTCTAAGTAAAAAGAGAAGAAGGGGGCCAGCCTGGTGGCACAGCGGTTAAGTTTGCACATTCACTTCGGCGCCCCAGGTTCGCCGGTTCGGATCCCAGGTGCGGACTTACGCACTGCTTGTCAAGCCATGCTGTAGCAGGCTTCCCACATATAAAGTAGAGGAAGATGGGCGTGGATGTTAGCTCAGGGCCAGTCTTCCTTAAAAAAAAAGGAGAAGAAGGTTTCCCCATAAAAGGAAAAATTCTGGTTCCAATTATAGGCACCTAACACTTTCATCTCTTTTAGTAGTGTTCCATTTCTCTCTTCTTGTCTACTATAATGCACAATAATATACTATATTATCCTCACTATACTATACACGATACAGACTGGGCAAATAATAAGGCTTAATTAAAAGCTAAAGGAACATTAACAACCAAGCTATATATCATGCAGGGCTAAATGCTTATTCTAACTGCAGGCGGTTCAGCAATCTTATATTCAGCAATATAATAATATATTCGCCAACAAGAATAACCGGTGTTCAACACTTTTGCCAACACAGAAGTAATTGCTATTGCTTTCCTGGAGTCCCAGGGATTTTCAATGGCTCATTACAAGACCCTCAATTTCATACAGATCTGAGTCTAAGTCTTGGATCAATCACGTGTCAGCTGTGCAAGCTTTGGTAAGTTACTTCACCTTTCTGGCTCTCAGTTTCTCCTCTGTAAAATGGGTATACCAAAACCTGATTCACAGGTATGTAAAGTACCTGGCACAGGTCTTGGTACTTGACACACCCTCCTCACGCGCTATTTCCATTTCTCTTGTCTTATCTTCAGGCCCTTGGATCCTCTATTTAGAGCTATTCCTTTTTGACTCCTCCAAGGCCTTCTCTTCCATCTCAGGCTTCTCTCAAATATATTTCTGGTTTCACCATGCCTCCTCTAGACCACTTTAACCAGCCCCTGGACTATACAGCACTTTAATACACAATGGCATTTTTAAAAGCAGTCCTGTTGATTTCTATTTCCTTTTTAAAATCCTTGAGGGCCATTTTAAATTTTGAAATAAAAGAAACA
Organism: Equus quagga; assembly: GCF_021613505.1. NCBI lineage: Eukaryota > Metazoa > Chordata > Mammalia > Perissodactyla > Equidae > Equus > Equus quagga. The sequence goes on from NC_060276.1 coordinate 32,634,115, forward strand.
TTCCAGAACCTCTCTACAAAGATTCAACATCAGTCCCTTGGAGAACAGAAACATGTTCCCCCAAGGAATAATGCTACCTCCCCTTCCTACCTTACAAAGCAGCCGTGAGGACAAAAAAGGCAATAGGAGTGAAGCTTGGAATAACTTCCAGGGGTAGAGAAGAATTATTATTTAAATTGAAGGATCTGCTCTTCAATCAACTGGGAAACTTTATTTTTCTGACAATGAGTGTGAAACCTCACAGCAATTAAAATTATCTTTCTAGCTTGCCACATCAATGTCCCTTCTATTGTGCTTCTGCATAGCCCATTTTGGTTGTATTCACTATCAGCATCTAGTGATTATTGAAGCAGTCATTGCAGTCAGAGACCTTTCCTCAGCTTTGCAGGTACTTAATAGCATGTTCCCCATTACAGAGAGCAAATTCTGATCCTAGATAAGATGAAACCAGAGAGAAAATATATTTAACGGGGAAGAAAACAACAGTGTTTGCTTTGTCCTCTGTTTCTCTGCATGTATTGTTGTGACACGACTGCAGCAAGAGGACAGTGGATGTTGGGTCCCCATTCCAGTGAGATATTCAAATAGAAATAATTCTCATATCAATTATAAGAAGCTTTATTGCTAAGAACTGCCATGAAAAGCACCAGGAGATCTCTTCACCTCACTTTTAATATGAGATCTGTATATAGAGATATTCTCACTAACTCAGTGATGGTAGATATGCAGTTTGACCTCTATTTTCAGTTGCGGCATTGGGTTGTTGAGCCATCCACTTGCACTGTCTCCAACTTCATTCCTTTAATGAATTTGTCAGGGGCTAGAATTAGGGGTGAAGGCAATGGCAGAGAACAAAATGACAACATCTGTGATGTAAAGTGACTTTGATTTTATTCGTTCATTCACTCATCAAACACATTAAACACTTATTATGTGCTAAGCATTATACTATGTGCTAGGATACAAAGATGACTTGATACCCTAAGAGATCACTCCTTAAGGAGGATATAGACACTTAATTAGTTTACTATGTAGTCTACTAAGTCTACATATGACATCAATATACTTAAATAGATAGAAAGTGCAAAGAAAGTTCAGAAGGTGCAGTATCTATGTTGGCCTGACAGAATCAGATGGGACTTAAAGGAATAGAGAATAGCTGGGACAGGATAAAGGAGTAGATCATTTTAACAGAGATAAAAAAGAATATGCATAGGCCCAAGGGAGGCCCAAGAAAATACTGTATTTATGAAACTTCATCTAATTTCCTATTCCCATAGCATTACATAGTCTGTGCTCTCACCAGATAAGTCAAATTAAATATATATATAATATCAGCCATGCAGAGTGACTCTGGCATGGTTCTCAGTTTTATAAAATTAGGTTCAGTTCAAATGAAATCCAACTGCAGATGAAGAGGAATTTTAATGACTTCCAGAGCTAAGAGAACTCAAGGCTACTGATGTATATTTTCCACAGGTGCACTGGCACTGCCATATCTGTCAAAATGGAAACAAGCAGGTAAAACTGTTCAGAAATGGTTAGCCCTGAGATTGTATATGTTATGAAATGGAATTTTATGAACTTGAATAAAAAAAATCATGGTAAAGAAATATAAGAGAATTGAGTTGCAAAACAAATTGCAATTGAAAATGGCATTTCTCCTCGAATGGTATAAAGCTACCTTCTGAAAGCAAAGATAATGACTACTGCTTCACTGTAAGGTGAATTATATATTTTGAGTTGTTTTTCTTATGGTGAGATATATTTGAAAGATCTATTGTCTCTAACATTTGTGGTCAATGGCAAATATTTACAGGGAAAGATAAATTGAATCAAATTAAGTTCATTATGTACAAAGATGTGTATGTTATGTATGTATGTGTCTATGTATTTATCATTTAATCCTCACAATATCCGTAGGAGATAGGGGACATTATTTACTTGTTGTAGTCAGTTAGTTTTGTGTGTGTGTGTGTGTGTGTTTCGTTTTAGAAATTGGAGGCAGGGAGAGGTTGGGTCACTCGTCTAGTAATTAAAGAACCAGAATGTAACTTTAAGGCTTGTTCTCTTGGCATATTATGCTATCAAGCTCTAATGAGACACAAAGTTGGCCAGAATCAGGGGCATAGACAGCAGCCTGGTAGACTACAAAGCCAACATATTTTCTACTCTTCTCTGACAACCTTTTTTATGTTAACACTTCTCTTGAGTCATATTGGTTGAAAACATGTCTCACTTAGTCTTTGCTCTCTCTACTACCCTGATTTATTATACCTCTTACCTATAACCGACTTATCTAAGAAACATACAGCCTTTAAATATGTCCTGTCTCCTCCTAGAAATATTGGGACCTAATAATCTCTCTGACTTCATCAGAATTCTGGTAGCATTTATTTTCTGTACTGCTAACTTGGCACTCATTATGTGTATAGATATTTATCAGTTTATTTGTATTGATTATATGTACATGTCTTGTAATACACTGTATTCCCTATGTCTAGTCCAATGATTTATAGAGGCAAATATTCAGCATGTTTGCTCATGTTTATGGAAATCAAAGAATATTTAATTAGACCTTGACTTTCTTAGCACCAGGTACTAACTCATCTAGGAACACAATTCTTCTACTTCAGTATTTATTTCTTTATAAATATAGTTCCGGAAAATGATATGCCGTACATGTTTAATGTATAACTATAATTAAGCACAAGAAAACAGCTTGAGGTAGCAATGGTAAAATGTAAGTAAAACTGGTCCAAAGAAAATAGTTGTAATTATTTCAGAATTTCATTGAATTGTTATCTTACCAGAGGATTTATTTGCCTTTTCTAGTTTCTTTTTGCATTTTTTAAAATTTTTTTGACTGTCACAAAGGGGCTGAGGTACAAACTTGGAAGATGCTCTGTATCTGATTTGTTAGTTAGATGAGGAAAGGTATTCAGACTGTATCTATAGATAGTACATGAACCAGACTGCGACATTGCTGGTCTGTTCATTTAGACTGCTGACGTGATGGATGCTGATGATCATAGCTAAATCCATTGGGAAAACTGCCAAACTGAAGTAATCACCAGGATTTGGGCCATTTAGAGGTCATGGATGTTTACTTTTCTCAGTAGTTTCAGAGAATTTAGCTCTTCTTTTGGCTCTACCATTATAATTTTTCCAATTTGAGACCTCCGTAGATTACCAAACCCCATGTAAATATCCATAGAATAATTGATGTAGAGGACAATATCCAAACACATATATTTATAGACGTAGGAGTTGCTTTTCCTGAAAGCTTTTATCAAAGTGACTATTGACAACCAGTTAATTAAGTCTAAGTCTACAGGAAAGTTACCCAAATATATGGTTTGACCAAAACTATCTTTCTCCTACTACCTCACTTCTTGTTTTATGTTGAAAAACATTCCTAAAGAAAAGGCCAGGTGAGAACATGGCTTGCTGATAGTCAATCAATAGATTTATTTTTCTCCTGGATAGTTGTCTTTACACACAAGGAGACAAAATGAAAGGCAGCCCAAGTATAACATTGCTTTCTTCCAGTTCTATGATTCAATTAAGCCCTTATGCTTAAGTAGAGACAACAGTAGGTGTTCTTTGAAATAGAAGATTCCAACTTTTACTTCCGAGAGTATTCAGTCAGCTGGGGAGTGACGAGGCTAATCAAACTTTGTGCTTGGAATAACTTTAGGCTGTTCTGACAAGGACATCTAGACTCCAAACTTATGAGAACTTCCCACACTTTAACTTGTTTTCTTCATCTCTGGCCCAGACCTCTGCCCCATGTACAAACATTTCCTGCCCAAACTTTCCTGTTATTGCAACATTTGATGTAATTTGTTAAGCTTCTAGATTCCTCTAGCAGTTTTTAGCAACTCCTCTTCCCCATTCCCAGCCACCTATCCAAAAGCTTCTGCTTATATGTTTTCCTTGGCTTGGTCTTGAGTATCTCTCTACTGCAGTAGCCACCCCCCACCATTGCAACAGCCTCCCTAAATAAAGTCTTTCCTTACAAACATCTGGACTTGTGTGTTTAGGGAGGTGGTTTTGGGGGATGGGACAACAGAAACTATCATATTCTAGAATTTCCCCACAAATAATTACATAAACCAGGCTTTAGTTTTTCATCTCTAAAATGAGGATAATCATTTCTTCCTGTACCTATCAGACAAACATATTCAGGGTGACACATGAAAAGACATATTTTGCTATGAGCCATTTGGAAGTAGGGTGCTGTGTTAGATAATTATGAGTTGTTACTACTATCCCCATTAATATCAGTGATGTTTTCTTTTAATCTAGTGATTTTTCCAAGCATGGTCCTTGGAGGTCCTGGGTCCAGCAGCAGCAGCATCACTTGTGAACTTAGTAGAAACGCAAATACTTTGTTCCCACTTCAGATCCATCAAATCGAAAACTCTGAGGTAAACTGTGCTTTAATAAGCCCTCTAGGTAATTTTGATGCATGCCTAAGTTTGAGAATTTAATAGTTAATTAAATATGTATCAGTGAGTTTGCAAAAAAAAATATGTTTTTGCCAAGAGCTTTGAAAACATTTGTATAAGGCACAAGTTGCATTTACCCAGACCTAAAAATAATGCCTAAATACTTGGAAAGTCATTCATTTTAAAGCATTCAATTACAGATATTCTTTCTGGTGGATGATGTGGATGTTTGACTCATTTCTTATTCTTATTTTCTTACTACTTGAAGAAATGTGAATGAACAGAAGAAGCACATTTTCTAAAACAGAGCCCTAAAATTCCTCTCACATCCTACTCTCATCATGATAAAAAATTCACTATTGATAGATGATTCCTATACTCTGTGAGACATCAAGCCCTATTAGTCACTCATTTATGCAACTTAAATGCTGGATTTTGTTTTTCAGTGCTGCAGACCTATTACCAAAGAGGGCCCAGCTGTTGCTTTTTTGCTTCAGGGACATTCTCTGCAATTCAATAGGTTTTGCTTCAATTCATAAAATGGGAAGCATTAGGTTTGTAACAATAATTATATATCTCTCCAGGGCTCTTATACTATCAAGCCAGAGAGAAGAGTAGCAGCAATTGGTTAGATTCATCAAAAGGGCAAATTTATTCTTACAACATCCTTTTGCAGTGGGCAAGGGTTCATTGAACAGATGGGCCAACAGGCACAATGTTAGAATTATATGAATACCTAAAATTTGGGTAGTACTGTTGAAAACACATTCAATAGCTATCTTTTTCATATTTATGTTCACATAAAGTCTTGGCTTAGGTAAGACTAGTGGCCCAAAGTTTGGGCAAATAATATCCCTTTCTTCTGACTCAATATTTTCCTCCTAAAGTGGAGGCAGTGGGAAGACTTATATAATAGGTGATAGAGAACAAATCCTGAAGCATTTTCTTCTCATAGAGAAGGAAGGTACTTGTTTGGCACACTTAACTCCTTCTAACACATCTCTAAACATTCTAACTTTTATTTTTATCAAATGATATTTTTCACTCCTCTTCAATTGCTCCGAGTCTACAGGATGGCTAGACCCCACTTTTATCATCAAGCAAAGTAGCCTGGTATGAGGTTAATATGAAAAAGAGTGTGGAGAAAATGCTTGCATATTAGGAGTGTATGAGGGATATCTAGGGGATAAAAATACACAAGTCAAAATTCTGAAAGGAAAGACAAGGCTCTTGGCCCTCTTGATGTTTTCTACGTGCTAAGATTTCTAAGTTTTGATGCATGAAACCCTTTTACTTTTTAGAAGTCATAGCAAACATTAAAGGGTAGTGTCCACTTACTTTTTTGGGTTGTGGTAGGAGTAGCTTTTCCTGAAAGCTTTAAAATCACCAAGGGATTGTTGTGTGTGTGGCCAGGGCAGGCATGGGGAGGGGCACACAACATCAACACCTATGGCTAAAAATAAAATCACTGACATCGTGGCATTTGGATGCTGTTGCTGGCATGTTCCTTTTGGCAGTTGGAAAACTGGAGTAAGGGTTGGAAGCACCTCAAAGATCTAGAAAAGATCTATTACATTATTTTTTCTGAGATAGATTTACTAGCAATTTCAACAAGAAGGTAGAGTCTATTGTTAAAAGGCAGTGGAATTTTCCAAAGAATTTAAATCCTCCAATAATGTTGTCCATTAAGATATGGAGTCCATAACTTAATTGCTTGGACAAATTCATTGGGCCTGCCACAAGAGAGACATTATGTGTGAACAAGTGTGAAACCAAGCAACAACCTATCTACATTTCTCTAGGTAGCTATTGGGATTTTCTTTTCAACCTGCCATAATGTCTGACATTTCCAAATGTCAAATAGTAGCTTAAAAAGATAAAGCATTAATTTCATTTAAATGACTGAGGTTCGATACCAATTTCTCAAAGTGGTAGCAAGCATTTAATGATAAATAATGTGTATCTAAAGACAAAACATCATCCAAGAAGTTTTACTTTATTCTCACCCATCACTTTTTGGTAAGAAATAATGATGCACAATTCTTACAAGGGTGAGAACCTGGCTCTAACATTTAATTCCTTCCTTGATTCTTTAGCCCACACAAATCTCTCTCTCTTCTCTGAATTCATACAGCACACAATTTATGACACTTTGATCATCATTTCATCCTAGCAGTGAAACAAGTTAAAAGAATATCGCTTACTAATCATCGTCAAGTTTATAGAACTCTCTGGGCATCAGTTTCTTTGTTTGAAAAAAGTGAATAAAAAAGAAGTCTTTGGAGTCAGATCAAGCTGAATTCAAATTTTGGCTTTGCCTTTTTAGGTGAATCACATAAATTCTATGATCATCAGTGTGTAATAGTACCTACTACATGTGACAGATTTTTAAAATTAAATGAGATGATGTGTGTGACACACTTAGTACTTGGCATATAATAAACGCTCACTTAATATTAGCTGCTTCTATGATGATGATTGATGATGAAGATGATGATGATAAGAGAGGATGAAGAGATGATCATGAGGATGGTGATGGCACCTGTTCTACTTACCCCGCTAGAAAGAGGAAAGCATTATACAAAAATAGAGGAGGATCAGTAACGATTTGCCAAGCAGTATATAAGCTCCTCCAAGGGAACAGGCATGTCTTTTACTTTGGGTAAACATATTCTCTCAGCTTCTATCATTGAACTGGACACAAGGTATATGCTCAATGTGTAGCCAACTCCATAATAATTATATAGCATGTCTGTATGCTGATGGGGATTACCCATTAGAGAAGAAAATATTGACCGTAAAGGTGAGAAGTGCTGGATTCATGTCCTTAAATAGGGAAGAGCGAATGGGATTTAGTGTACAAATGGAGGAGTTGAACTTATCTAGAAGCACTGATGGCTTATCTTTGCTAAAAGGATGGAAGATGGTGTATATGGACACAAATGCAAGTTGGTATGTGGATGTCATAGAGGGAGCATACAGAGGCTCTCTTCTGGTGGCTTCATAGGAAGATCTGAGGATGATGGAGGAGGTGTTAGAGGTTTAAATAGAGAAATGAAAATACGAAATAATCACCAATTAGGATTAAACCAGCAACTACAACTGAATATCAAGTTCTGGGAAAATCTTGTTTTAGGATTATAAAGAAACCTAATTCCATTTGTTGACCCTCTAGATGGAACTAAAGAATGAATATTTGTTGAGAAGCAAATAAATGGTCTGTGCATCATGCCTAATTGTATACTGAGCAAGAATCCCATCTCATGCTCCTCATTAAAGAAGTGAGAAAAGGTAAGGTTAAAATTAGGTGTTTTAAAAAGCCTTAATTTCACATAAAGTCTTTTTTCTAATGTTTATCTTCTTCGTGACACACGGCTTTTGAAGTGTTCTTGGAGGTTTCAGCTTATTCATTTCATCTAATTTTTTTCTTAGCAGAGATGAGAAGGAAGGACATAGTATGTCACAGTTTAGCAGCAGCTAAAACAAATTTATTCCATGGAGGTTAAGTTGTTGACGTGATATGACGGCCACTGTCTATTTGCAATGGTAGGCCTCTGTGTCAGAAATTGTATTTTTGTTTCTGAAATGAAAATTGTGTTCTAATGTTACACTACCTAAACATGAAAATGGCCACCTGGGGTCAGGATATCAGATTAACTGGTGATAGAAATGAAAGAAAATATGTTTTAAGTGAAACAGTATTTGTACTCGGACATAAAAATGTATAAATGTAATGGTTTAAAAATATTCTATTCATTTTAAATTTTGTTTATATTAAACTGGGAAACGTATCTTTATTGAATGACTATTTCCTTATGCAATCATATTCAATCTGCATATAGGCATATTTTGACATTATTTACCCAAATCGCTATTTTTGACTATTTAATTTTGTTTTATATTTGATTTCAGAGTTTATCTGTATTAATTTCTTCCTCTTACTTTCTTTTGGTTCATTTTATTATTCTTTTACTAGTTTTTGAAGTTCAATATGTAGTTCATTGTGTTCAGTCTTTGTTTTAAGTAATTAAAGTAGTAGGACTAAGTACTTTCCTCTGATTTCAACCGACTCTGTATACCACAGATTGATGTGAAGTACCCCATTTTTATAATTTTGCAAATAATTTGTCATTTATGTTTTATTTTTACCTTGAGTCAGGGCTTATTTAATAAAATGTTTTTCAGTGTTTAGGTTTGAGGGTGTGTCTTCTTATTGTCGACTTCTAAATCCGTTGAATTGTGGTCAAAAGAATGAACTAATACAATTTCTATTCTATGAAATAATTGCTTGGGATAATTTATTATTCTTATTATTTTATTCATTTTAATCATTATTATTATTAACATTATTAGTATTAATGTCTTTGTGGCCAAATGCATGTTCAATTTAATTCTATGTATCATGGCCATTTGTATTCACTATTTGTAGGGTACAAAATTTTGTACCAAGCTTACTGAGTTTATTATACAAATTACGTAAAGTTGTCTTATTTTTAATCTACTTATTACATCAAATATTGGAAGATATATACTAATATCTACTGTAACTGCGGTGTTATCTATTTCTCCTTGCATAATGTATTTTTCTGCTATTTTGTTGCTATTTTTTCATGTTAAAATGTTTATAACTGTTAACATCTTTGTTACTCTTGTCCCAGAGTTATTAATAATGCCTCACAAAAGTCTCCCGTTTGGATGAAAAACTATATAGTCACTTTAATTATACTATAATCATTCTACTCTTCATCTTATTTGCTGGATCTGATCTTAAATTCTGCTGACTCTGATATTATACTGCCAATCTTATTCTTTTATTATTTGTATTTGCCTAGTATTTCTTTGCTTATTTCCTGATTTTCAACCATTTTTTGTCACTTTATTTTATGAGATTTTCTTTTAGAAAGCACTTTTTACACAAGCTTAGGTTTTTTTTTCCTTTTGCTATGGCAATTTGGCACATTAATATCCATGTTAACAGATAAGACATTTCTTACACATCATTTTTAGTATTTATTATATTTCGTAGATTTGTTTCCCTTCATTTTCAGATTCCTTACTTTGGCTAGACTGATCAAGTTTCCTTTCAATACAGCCCCCACACACCAACTGCCATAAGAATTTGGAAGTTCTATGAATCTTAAATGTTTACCTTCCAGCTCAGAGATGACCTACAACTTCTCACCAACTGCCTGCAAATCCTTAAACAGTAAGAGGAATTTGCTGATGTCCAAATTGCTGGGTCTTCAATTGGCCCTGTAGTTAAAAACAACAACTTCCCCAGACCTGCACATTCTTCTGGATGACTCACAATCTCAACTGTATCTGAGCTCATCTGCCAGTGCCAACAATCAGGGCTATTTTAGTGATTAGCTGTCTAAGCAGTGAGTGAGGAGGGAGAGAGTACCAGAAACCTGTACCCAGGCCACCATTCTCTTTTCTCATTTTAATTTATATTGGATTGTCATATTCTTTTTTCCTTAGGAAGATTAGCCCTGAGCTAACATCTGTCGCCAATCCTCCTCTTTTTCATGAGGAAGACTGGCCCTGAGCTAACATCCATGCCCATCTTCCTCTACTTTATATGTGAGACGCCTACCACAGCATGGCTTGCCAAGTGGTGCCGTGTCTGCACCTGGGATCTGAACCAGTGAACCCCGGGCCGCCGAAGCAGAAAGTGTGCACTTAACTGCTGCACCACCAGGCCGGCCCCTGGATTGTCATATTCTTAGACCTCCAACACTACAGTTGTACATTTTAACTTCCCTAGGACCCAATTTCACAGAACAAAAATAGTGATTTCTTCTCAATTCTAAATGCTGTGGAGGGACAGAATGTGGGTTAAATTCTTTCACTTGTCCTTGATTCTTCAAAATCAAACAGAAACAATGTGGTCACACTTCTATCAAGAAAATATTTTTATTTAGAATATTAAAATAATTTCAAGTACCTACATTTATATAATACTTTATAGCAAGGTTTATATATATATATCCATTATTTTAATTTCATTCTCATAGTAACTCTGTGAGTAGACAGTCATTATCTCCACTTTACAGGTGATAAAACTGAGGCTGAGTGATGTTAAATGACTCATCTAAGTTTATCTAACTAGGAAGAGGCAGGTACTATTCAGGTATTGTTACGCTACATTTATTGCTCTTTTCTCTACACATACTGTACCCTAAAATATAAAACCCTCAAACTTGATGTAAAACTTTACAATCAGACTTGCAACTGCCCCCAAACATGAGTGCTTGAAAGAAGTCTTTTGATGTAACTTTCTGCAGGACACATATTATTTTCATACTAAGAAACTAACACCCACATGTATTCTTCATTATTCATTTCCCAATCATTTGTTTGTAAAGTAGACATAACCTGAATGTCAATGGATAATAAAAATGCTCCAAATGTTTGCAGGCTCACGAGACCCTTTGTTTTCAGTTGATAAAATTGTTTCTCCACAATTTGTTGCCCTCAAGATTATTACATATATAGAAAAAATAAAGACAGACAGGTTCACTGGAGTAAAAAGCTAATAAAGTAGAGAATTTTAGAGCAAAGTAAAACTCCCAGAGAGGGTGCCATAGTCAAAAGTGAGCTCAGGTAGGCTTGGCGAAATGACTAATTGACATGCATTTGCTGTGGTAGTCCAGTCCTAAGTGTTTCTAGGTCGGGCTCAAGCTGAAGGTGGAGCTAATGCCTTGCATTTATATGGTAATGGAACTCTTCCTAGCATATCAATGCATGATGGATGGATGAATGAAGGAAGAATGCAGTGATTTGACCAATGTTTTGCAGTTAATTCTTCACATGGCATGGCTCCTGAATCTTTTGTCAAACTCTTATGTTCACTTATTTGAACGTGCTTCCCAACATTTTTCAGCATGGAAGAGATAAGGCTGTTCTCAGTTAAAACAATTTTTCATTAATTTACTCATACATCATTCTCTTTCACTAAAACTTAGTACAGTGTGATAATGTATAGTATAGTAATTTACTATCTGGTATACAAAGCCAGTATTATTATTTACAATCTCTATATCTCCAAGGAACTAATCTAACTCATGATTTGTGAACTGTTTTATTTAATATTGCCAGAATGATTCAGTTTACTACAATGCATGAAGATCTTGGCAACAGTTGACTATGTGGTACTTTGGAGACACAGCTGTAATATAAATTGATTAAGATTGGTTTAGAAGCGCAAATATTGCTATTGCCAATCTGGAAGCTAATTGGCTATATGATGCACAGATGTTGCCTTATTAAGAAACATTTCCATGGGAAATACTTAAAAATTGTGTCGAATGTTTTCTAAATGACTTACATATTTATAAATAATGGCAAATACACAATCAACTATCACAATTTTCTAAATATTACCTGAGTTATTTTGAGATTTGTTGATCATTATGGATTTTAAAGATTTAATTTAAAGAGAAAATTTATACGATAAAATGAACATCTAAAAAGACAGTCATTTAGTCATTCCTAAAGAAAATTACCCTTAATAGATTTTTCAGAAATCTAGGTTAGAGCCATTAGCAATTTGACTTAGAGTTCCTCTTGGGAAACCATCATTAACCAACAAACAATATTTAGTACTTTTATACTTAATGAGCTACACAAATTTGATATTATATGGTAGCAAATATGAACTTTCTAGAATAAACTTGGTAATAATTAGTGGTACCATTTTCCAATACTCTGAGGGAAACCCTTTTCTTTTGGGTAACAAGTTTGTCCTGATAGAAAGAAATGGCAGCAGTTTTTATTTTGATACACCAAGTATATTTAAAAATATTTCTAAGGATAGGTTTGCATTATTTCAATAATGTCAATTTTGCACTATCCATTTTTCAATCTTATACACTTAAACTATTCAAGTATTTCCAATATGGTTGCCAAAATTCTAGTTTAAAGCAAACAGAGAGACATAACTTTGTCTATGCTACATTATTTTTGTGATCTGCCAAGTTGGGCTCTTGTTAAGGCCAGGGTTCTCATATGGGGCAATGTGAAAAGAAAAAAATACAGTGATTAGAATTTATTTATCCACGTATATGAATAAATAAATCCAATGAAAAGCATTAAGATAATCAAAGAAGTTGAAAAATGCTTATGCAAATTCAGATTAAGATTAACATTATTCATTCTAGAAAGATAAAGGTGTGCATGCTGAGAAGGTTGGAGTGAATGTGTATGACTGCATAAATGGGTATGGCTGTAATCTACCAAATCATGAAGTGTAAAACAGTCCCAACTCTAGTTAAATGATTCAACTAACAGAAGGATATATCTTGATCTGCATGTTATATACCAGTTCCTGCTTACCCATCCCTGTACAGTAGCTAATTATCTGTTTGCTTAAATGTAATTATTTTAAAACTTTTAGTAAAGTATGTAAATAGTGTAAGAATATAAGTTTTATAAGGGTAGGGCCTGTATATATCTTGCTCACAGCTTTATCTCTAGTGGGTAGCACAATACCTGAGACATAGTAGACACTTAAAATTTACTGACCCAATGAAAGAGATTTTTCCAAATAATTAACATAATAAAGATACGTTATCTTTGCTTGTCTTCTCTTATTTCCATGCGTTTGCATTATGACATTAAAACTAACTTCCATTTTGAGAAATCCAACAACATGACTTACGCACACCCACACACAAACACACATACTTACAATCCAGGTTTGTCTTTATTAATTTATCATGTAATCATTATTTTATCCTGAGAGAACAGTAGCAATGGAAGAAGTTTGAAATCTCTTCCAGGGATTATAGTCTTCATTGCCCACTATAGTTTAATAAGCACTCTGATGGTAGCTAAATATGCCCAGAAGCCTCCTCACTTGCTCAGTGATTTTTGCTTCCCTGAGCTTGGTAGCTGTCTAGTGTGTAACCACTCACTTATTATCAGCTAGATCATTTATCTCACCTCCTACTTTATTTACCTAGTGGTGTAACTAAGTTGATGACTTGGTTTCTTGATTGTTCCACTAGAACCAAAGTTTTGCTGTTCATCTCAGCATTCTTAGCTCTAATCCAAACAGCAGGCTCAAGTCCTCCTTCATGCAGACCACTTGGCATATCTAATTGCTGTTGCTCTGACTTTTACAACATTTAGTAAAACCAGTGGCTTTCAATCCTGCCTATACATTGGAATCTCCTTGGTGGTAGGGTGCTTTGGAGGCCCACACACACCCCAGACCAATTGAATGAGAATCTCTGGATGTAGGGCTTAGCAACAGTCTTTCAAAGCTCTGCAGGTGATATTCATGTGCAGCCAAGGGTTGAGAACCATTGGGCTGGATACCCCTGATGCATCACTCCACCAACCATACTGGAAAACCTATATAATGAGGCCATCCAGGATGGTGGCAGGGCCCACAACCTTCCTTGGTACTGTGATTTGGACTGACTCACCTCTTCAGCCAGATTAGTGGCCCTAGCCCCAGGCTTGCCTGCCTATGGCTTTCTCTCTTTTTCTTATAGATACACAGGCAACCAAGGCCACATAACTTATGCCAAAAATATGCTGTTTTACTAATTAAATATTTTTATGGCTTCCCTTTAGTAACAAGCTTGCTTTATTTTCTCAAACTATTTTGAATTGATTCCATTCTTTACCACATAGCTTAAAAATAAATTGTGAACAGAAAATTAAGCTGAGAATAAACTGGATTAATGGCAAAAGCATAATGTCTAGCTATTACAGATACAATTTGGAAAGAGAAAAATGATCATGGTAAAATATGTTGCCAAAGTAAGTACTGTAACTGGAATATTTACGAAATATAATCCCCCAAAATATTTATAACAAGAATTGAAGGTAAAATTAAAATCTTCCTTTGGAACCTGCCCAAATTTAACTTCAGTATTTATTTGATTTCAAATACAGAGATAATCTAGTTTATGCTGAAACCAAATCAACTAGCTGATAGATGGATTTTACAAGTAAAATAAGAGATATTAATAAATTAAGGTTTGCTTTTGCTCCATTCAAAAGAATATAAAAAATCTGAAAATATATAAAACACTAATAAAATTTGAGGTGGAAGTCCATAGAAATGTCTTCTAAATATTCTCAGTAACAATCAGTTTTGCAACAGAACGCTCATGAAATAAAATGGCTCAGTATCTCTCACTACATTTATACAAGTCAAATCTCATTATAAATTAACATTTGCTACAGTGAATATTTACAGAATACTGATTTCGGGATCATTAAATTCACCCCTACCTATGGTCCAATGGCTAAATATGAACCAAATTAGGACAACAAAGCTGAAAATGATGTAACACTTCTAAACCAGACGTCAAATATATTAGGCAAGGAGGAAGACTCAAGGGAATGTTGGGCAATAAGGGGCAGCTCATGTTAGAGGAGAGTGGAAAGCTTCAAATACAGAAAGGTATCATTTAGAGAAAAAATAAGTAGAGATGACTTTGGAAAAGAAAATGAGGACCAATTCACAGAGCCTGCAGCCAGCTGCTGGGTTACAGAAAGAATTGGTAAATATTAGAGAGCCACCATTTAAAATTTGAGAAATGGAGCAGAGATGATCTGCAGTGCTGGAAAAGAAAAAAAAATGTGCATATATTTAAAAAGTAAAAGAGATGACCCTTCAAATGGCAGACTGGTTATTTTTCTTTTTATTGAGTTAATGATAGGCTACAATCTTGTGAAATTTGAGTTGTACATTAATGTTTGCCAGTCATGCTGTAGGTGCACCACTTCACCCTTTGTGCCCACCTCCCACCCCACCTTTCCCCTGGTATCCACTAAACTGTTCTTAGTCCATAATTTTAAATTCCTCATATGAGTGGAGTCATACACAGATTATCCTTCTCTCACTGGCTTATTTCACTTAACATAATTCCCTCAAGGTCCATTCATGTTATTGCAAATGGAATGATTTTGTTCTGTTTTACAGCTGAGTAGTATTCCATTGTATATATGTACCACATCTTCTTTATCCATTCATCTGTTGATGGGCACTTAGGTTGCTTCCATGTCTTGGCTATTGTAAATAATGCTGTAATGAACACTGGGGTGCATAGGACATTTGGGATTGCTGACTTCAAGCTTTTTGGATAAATACCCAGTAGTGGGATGGCTGGATCATATGGTAGATCTATTTTTAATTTTTTGAGGAATTCCATACTGTTTTCCATAGTGGTTGCACCAGTTTGCATTCCTACCAGCAGTGTATGAGGGTTCCTTTTTCTCCACAACCTCTCCAACATTTGTTACTATTAGTTTTAGATATTTTTGTCATTCTAACGGGTGTAAGGTGGTATCTTAGTGTAGTTTTGATTTGCATTTCCCTGATGATCATCGATGATGAGCATCTTTTCATGTGCCTATTGGCCATCAGTATATCTTCTTTGGAGAAATGTCTGTTCATGTCTCCAGCCCATTTTTTGATTGGGTTGTTTGATGTTTTGTTGTTGAGTTGCGAGAGTTCTTTATATATTATGGATATTAAGCCTTTGTCAGATATATGACTTGTAAATATTTTTTCCCAGTTAGTGGGTTGTTTTTTTGCTTCAATCCTGTTTTCATTTGCCTTGAAGAAGGTCTTTAATCTGATGAAGTCCCATTTGTTTATTCTTTCTATTGTTTCCCTTCTCTGAGAAGGCATGGTGTCTGAAAAGATCCTTTTAATACTGATGTCAAAGAGTGTATTGCCTACGTTTTCTTCCAGAAGCCTTATGGTTTCAGGTCTCACCTTTAGGTCTTTGATCCATTTTGAGTTTATTTTGGTGAATGGTGAAAAAGAACGGTCAATTTTCATTCTTTTACATGTGGCTTTCCAGTTTTCCCAGCACCATTTGTTGAAAAGACTTTCTTTTCTCCATTGTATGCCCTCAGCTCCTTTGTCAAAGATAAGCTGTCCATAGATGTGTGGTTTTATTTCTGGGCTTTCAATTCTGTTCCATTGATCTGTGCACCTGTTTTTGTACCAGTACCATGCTGTTTTGATTACTGTAGCTTTGTAGTATGTTTTGAAGTCAGGGATTGTGATGCCTCCCCTTTTGTTCTTTTTTCTCAGGATTGCTTTAGAAATTCGGGGTCTTTTGTTGCCCCATATGAATTTTAGGATTCTTTGTTCTAATTCTGTAAAGAATGTCATTGGGATTCTGATTGGGATGGCGTTGAATCTGTAGATTGCTTTAGGTAGAACGGACATTTTAATTATGTTTATTCTTCCAATCCATGTACATGGAATGTCTTTCCATCTCCTTATGTCGTCATCCAATTCTCTCAGAAAGGCCTTGTAATTTTCATTAGATAGGTCCTTCACTTCCTCAGTTAAATTTACCCCAAGGTATTTTATTCCTTTTCTTGCAATTGTGAATGGTATTGTGTTCTTGAGTTCTTTTTCTGTTGGTTCATTACTGGAGTATAGAAATGCTACTGATTTATGCAAATTGATTTTATACCCTGCAACTTTACTGTAGTTGTTGATTACTTCTAACAGTTTTCCAATGGATTCTTTGGGGTTTTCTATATATAAGATCATGTCGTCTGCAAACAGCGAGAGTTTCACTTCTTCCCTCCCTATTTGGATTCCTTTTATTCCTTTTTCTTGCCTGATTGCTCTGGCCAGGACCTCCAGTACTATGTTAAATAAGAGTGGTGATAGAGGGCATCCTTGTCTCGTTCCTGTTTTCAGGGGGATGGCATTCAGTTTTTGCCCATTGAGTATGATGTTGGCTATGGGTTTGTCATATATGGCCTTTATTATGTTGAGGTAGTTTCCTTCTATGCCCATTTTGTTCAGAGTTTTTATCATAAATGGCTGTTGGATCTTGTCAAATGCCTTCTCTGCATCTATTGAGATGATCATGTGGTTTTATTCCTCAGTTTGTTGATGTGGTGTATCATGGTGATTGATTTGCAGATGTTGAACCATCCCTGTGTCCATGGTATGAATCCCACCTGATCATGATGTATGAGTCTTTTGATGAATTGCTGAATTCTGGTTGCCAAAATTTTGTTTAGAATTTTTGCATCTATGTTCATCAGTGATATTGGCCTGTAGTTCTCTTTTTTCGTGGTGTTCTTGTCAGGTTTTGGTATCAGTGTGATGTTGGCCTCATAGAATGTGTTAGGAAGTGTTCCATCTTCCCTAATTTTTTGGAATAGCTTGAAAAGGATAGGTATTAAATCCCCTCTGAAAGTTTGGTAGAATTCCCCAGGAAAGCCATCTGGTCCTGGGGTTTTATTCTTTGGGATGTTTTTGATTGCTGTTTCAATCTCTTTCCTTGTGATTGGTCTGTTCAAATTGTCTGCCTCTTCTTGAGTGAGCTTTGGAAGATTGTAGGAGTCCAGGAATTTATCCATTTCCTCTAGGTTATCCATTCTGTTGGCATATAGTTTTTTGTAGTATTCTCTTATAATCTGTTGTATTTCTGCAGAGTCTGTTGTTATTTCTCCTCGCTCATTTCTGATTTTGTTTATTTGAGCTTTCTCCCTTTTTTTCTTTGTAAGTCTGGCTAGCGGTTTGTCAATTTTATTTATCTTCTCAAAGAACCAGCTCTTTGTCTCATTGATCCTTTCTACTGCCTTTTTTGTTTCAATAGTGTTTATTTCTGCTCTGATTTTTATTATTTCTCTCCTTCTGTTGACTTTGAGCTTCATTTGTTCTTTTTTCTCTAGTTCAGTTAGGTGTGCTTTAAGGTTGCTTATTTGGGATTTTTCTAGTTTCTTAAGACGTGCCTGTATTGCGATGAATTTTCCTCTTAATACAGCTTTTGCTGTATCCCATATGAGTTGGTATGGCATGCTATCATTTTCATTTGTTTCCAGGTATTTTTTTATTTCTTCTTTAATTTCTTCAATGATCCATTGCTTGTTCAGTAGTGTGTTGTTTAGTCTCCACATCTTTGTGCCTTTCTCAGCTTTTTTCTTGTAATTAATTTCTAGCCTTATAGCACTATGATCGGAGAAGATGCTTGTTATTATTTCAATTTTTTTAAATTTGTAGAGGCTTGCCTTGTTTCCCAACATATGGTCTATCCTTGAGAATGTTCCATGTACACTTGAGAAGAATGCAGACTGGTTATTTTTTACATTGTTATTTTTTAAAATATATTAGGAAAAGTGATCTAACCACCAGTATTAAACCATGTAGGCACATAAAATCATGCATGTGAATTAATGTAGATTTGGAAAAAGAAATCATGGACTTAGTGAGTTTCACTGACAAAGGGAAATATATGTTTCATTAACTTATTTCATGCAAGGCTGTTGATTCCTTGCTACATGACATTCTCAAGAGAAGTACAGACTGCACTTTTATGGCGTTAATTGGATATCTTCTACTTGCTGGACTTGAGCTAGGCACTATCATATAACTATGTCAACACAATCTTCTGAAAAAAATTTTTATTATCCACCTTCAACTAATGCATAAACTGAGGCAAAAAGAGTTTAAGTAGCTTATCATACTTAATGATACAATTATTAAAGAAATTGTACGTAAAATTTTATAAGTATTAAAGAAATAGACTTCAGAGTCTATGTCTCTGGTTTTTCCATATGCTCTTTATTTATGAATTAGTCATGTATAGAAAAAGTGTCCCCCTGCTGACTGGGCACCTTGCCATCTCCTCTCTGCCACCGGTGTTGACATTGCTACTATCACCACTGCCATTGTTGCTGCTATTGTAAGAATCTCTGCCAATAGGGTTTATACTCTGCTGCCAAAACTGTCACCACAGAGCTTCTATCTCTATCCTCATCATAACAGTAAAGCCTGAGGGAGTTCTCTCTTTCACTGCTGGGGCCATGTTGGGAGATGAGATTTGTTGCTCCCATCTCTGAGCAGGAACAGGTTCCAGTTGACTCCTAGTATTGATTAAAGTAGAGGTGGGAAAAGAGATGTGCCCTGAGTATACTAAGTTAGAACTGTAAAGGTATCTTCCTAATACATATATACTTTGTTTAAAAGGTGGTTAGGTTTAAAATATAATTAGTAATACAGGCCAGTTAATATGGATTAAAGAAATTTTTTATGGGCTGACTTGGGACCTGATCTTCATTTATAATGTTGTTTCTATATGAAAATTCTATCTGATTTCAAAATAGCTTACTGCTAAATAAACTCTAATTTGACACACAAGGACATTAAGTATCAACATGAAAACCTACGATAGTATTTTTTAATTCATGGATTAAGGTAAATATATAATAAAATTCAGAATACTCTAATACTGCAATGTTGGTGCATAAATCAGTTCTAACTCAAGTATAAACGTTAAAAGACAAAAGTAATGAAAATAACTATAGCTGCAATAATCTGCTAATGGTATACAATATACAAAGATTTAAAGATTGACATCAATAGCAGAAAATGCGGGGAGAGGAGAAGTAAAAGTGTAGAGTTTTTGTATGTGATTGAAGTTAAGTTATCTTCCTAACACAGAGTGTTGTAAGATGTTTTGTATAAACCTCATGGTAACCACAAAGAAAAAACTTTTATTAGAAACACAAACAATAAAGAGAAAAGAATCAAAGCATACCACTAAAAAAACCCAACAAATCACAAAGGAGGACAGCAAGAGAGGAAGAAAGGATCAAAGGAACTAAAGAAGTCATAAAACAATTTAAAAAATGGCAACAGCAAATCCTTACCTATCAATAATTACTTTGAATGAAAGAGATTTAATCCATTTTAGATTCATTCAGAATTTTAAATTCATTAAAAGACACACAGTGACTAAATGGATTAAAAAAATCCAAAAATATGCTGCCTACAAAGACTCACTTCAGCTTTAAGGACACACATAGGCTCAAATTGAAGGGATGCAAAAAATATAATTCTTGCAAATGGTACCAAGGAGAGCAGGGGTGGCTACACTAATCTCAGACAAAATAGACATTCAGTAAAAATCTGTCACAAGAGACAAAGAAGGTCACTATATAATGATAAAGGGGTCAATTCATGAAGAGGATATAACAATTGTAAATATATACAACATTGCAGCACTTAAATATATAAAGCAAATATTAACAGAATTGAAAGGAGAAATAGACAGCAATATAATAATAGCAGAGCGCTTCAATATCCCACTTTGAACAATGGGTAGATGATCCAGACAGAAAATCAATGAGGAAACAGTGGAGTTGAATAACACTACAGACCAAAAGGACCTAACAGACATGGACAGATAATGACATCCAACAGAAACAGAATACACATTCTTCTCAACCCTGGAACCTTCCAGGATAGATCATATGTTGGGACACAAAATGAGTCTTAACAAATTTAAGAAGATTAAAACCATATCAAATATCTTTTCCAAACACAATGGTCCAAATTTGCAAGTCAATAACAAGGGGATAATTCACAAATATGTGGAAGTTAAACAACACACTCCTGAACAACCAATGGGTCAAATAAGAAATCATAAGCAAAATCAAAAAGTATCTTGAGACAAATGAAAATGGAAACACAACATACCAAAACCTAGGGGATGCAGCAAAATCCGTGCTAAGAGGGAAATTTAGTGATAAATGCCTACATTAAGAAAAAGAAAGATCTCAAATAAACAACCTAACTTTACACCTCAAGGAACTAGAAAAAGAAAAAAATAAGCCTTAAGTTAGCAGAAGGAAGGAAATAATAAGCAGAAATAAATAAAATAGAGACTAGAAAGACAATAGAAAAGATCAAGAAACCTAAGAGCTGTTTTTTTTGAAAAGATAAATAAAATTGACAAAGCATTAGCTAGATTAAACAAAAAAATAGAGAGAAAACTCATTTAAATAAAATTATAAATGACAGAGGAAACATTACAACTGATGCCACAGAAACAAAGAATCATAAGAGACTACCATCAATACTTTCAAGACAGCAAATTGAATAATCTAGAAGAAATGGATAATTTCCTAGAATCATACAATTATCAAAACTAAATCATGAAGAAATAGAAAATCTGAATGCATCAATAACGAGTAAAGATATTGAAGTAGTGATCAAAAACCTCACAACAAAGAAAACCCCAGGACCAGTTCGCTTTACTGGTAAATTGTACCAAACATTTAAAGAAGAGTTAAAGCCAATCCTTCAAAAACTCTTCCAAAAAATTTCAACCTCATTTTACAAGGCCCAAATTACCCTAATATCAAAAGCAGTCAAGGATACTACAAGAAGAGATAATTATAGGCCAATATCTCTCAAGAACATAGATGGAAAAAGTCCTAAAGCAAATATATTGGCAACACAAATTCAAGCAGTACTAAAAGTAACACCATGATCAAGTGAGATTTATTCCTTGGATGCAAGGATGGTTCAAGGTACATAAATCAATAAACACGATACACCTCCCCAATAGAGTGAAGGATTAAAATCATATGATCATCTCAAAAGATGTATAAAAACCATTTTACAAAGTTCAACATCCTCACATGATATAAACAGTCAGTAAATTAGGTATAGAAGGAATATACCCCAATATAATGAAGGCCATGTATGACAAGCCCACAGCTAACATCATACTCAGCAGTGAAATATGGAATGCTTTTCCTCTAAAATCAAGAACAAGACAAGGGTGCCCACTCTCACCACTGCTACTCCACACAGTACTAGAAGTCCTAGCTAGAGCAATTACACAAGAAAAAAACAAGTAAAGAGCATACCATTTGGAAAGAAAGAAGTTAAATTATCTCTGTTTGTAGATGGCTTGATCTTATATATAAAAACCCTGAAGACTCCACCAAAAAGTGTTAGAAGTAATCAACAAATTCAGCAAAGTTGCAGGATACAAAGTTAATGTAAAAAATAAGTTGCATTTCTATATGCTAAAAACTCAAAAACTTAATAAGACAATACCATTTCCGATAGAATCCAAAAAATTAAAATAGTTAGGAATATAATTAACCAAGGAGGTAAAAGATCTGTACACTGAAGACTATAAGACATTAATGAAAGAAACCGAAGACAACACATAAATGAGAAGATATCCTGTATTCATGGATTGAAAGAATTAATATTGTTAACATGTCCATACTACACAAAGTAATCTACAGATTCAATGCATTATATATTAAAATTCCAATGGCAGTTTTCACAGAAATAAAAAAATAGTCCTGAAATTCATATGGAATCACAAAAGACCTCGAATAGCCAAAGAAATCTTGAGAAAGAAGAACAAAGCTGGAGGCATCACACTTCCTGATTTCAAAGTATATTACAATGTTATAATAATCAAAACAGTATGGTATGAAAACAGACACATAGACCAATGGTACTGAATTGAGAGCTCAGAAATAAACCCACACATATATGGTCAACCAATTTTTGACAAGGGTGCCAAGAACACACAATGGGGAAAGGACAGTCTTTTCAATAAATGCCACTGAGAAAACTGGATATCTATATGCCAAAGAATGAAATTGGACCCTTATCTCACATCATACACAAAAAGTAACTCAAAATTGATTGAAGACTTAAATGTAACACATGAAATGATAAAACACGTAGAAGAAAATAGGGAAAAGCTTGACATTGGTCTTGACAATGATCCCCATTTTTGGATATGATCCCCAAAGCATAGGCAACAAAAACAAAAATAGACAAGTGAGACTATATCAAACTAAAAATCTTCTGCACAGCAAAGGAAACAATCAGTAGAGTGAACAGACAACATACAGCATGGGAGAAGACATTTGCAAACCACTTATCTGGTAAGGGGTTAATATCCAAAGTATGCAAAGAAATCCTACAACTCAACAGCAATAAAACAAATAACCTGATTAAAAAATGAACAAAGGACCTCTGAATAGACATTTCTCCAAAGAAGGCATACAGATGGGCAACAGGTACATAAAAAAGGTACTCAACATCACAAATCATCAGGAAAATGCAAGTCAAAACGACAAGGAGATATCATCTCACACCTGTTAGAATGCCTATCATTACAAAGATGAGATAACAAGCATTGGTGAGGATGTGGAGAAAAGGGAACCCTTGTGCACTGTTGGTGGGAATATAAATTGGTACAGCCACAATGAGAAGCCGTATAGAGGTTGCTCGAAGATTAAAAATAGAACTACCATATGGAATTCCACTTCCGGGCATATAGCCAAAGGAAATGAAACCAAGATCTCAAAGAGACATCTGCACCCCCATGTTCATTGCAGTATTATTCACAATAGCCAAGACATGGTAACACCTAAATGTCCATCAACAGATGAATGGGTAAAGAATACATATAATCATATATAATACATGTGTATAAGTATGCAACATGCGTACAAGCATGTAACCATATATATAATTATATAACACATTATCATATATAATTATATAACACATATGTTATGTATCTTATGTATTATTCAGCCATAAAAAAGAAGGAAATCCTGCTATTTTCAACAACATGGATGGACCCAGAGGCTATTACGCTAAGTGAGAGAAGTCAAGCAGAGAAAGACAAATACTGTATGATTTCACCTGCATGTAGAATCTAAAAAAGTTCAACTCATGGTAACAAAGAGTAGAATGGTGGTTACCCCTTGGGGTGGGGGGATGAGAAAATGTTTGTCAATGGTGCAAATTTTCAGTTACAAGATGAATAAATTCTGGAGATCTAATGAATAGCATGAAGACTATAGTTAATAATCCTATATAATATGCCTGGAATTTGCTAAGAGAGTAGATCTTAAGTGTCCTCACCACCCATAAAAAAAGGGTAACTATGTGAGGTGATGGGTGTGTTAATTAACTTGATTAAGGTAATCATTTCACAATGCATATGTATATCAAATCATCACATTGACACTTTAAACATTTTTTTCTTTGTCAATTATACCTCAATGAAGCTGGGAAGAAACCAGTTATAGATGCTACATCGTAAAAAACAAAAAAAAACAAACAATTTCTTGACAAGGGGAAAGAACACTGGACTATTCAGTCAAGACTATACATATTATTGGTTTTTCATTCCTAAGCAAAGGACCACACTTTGATGTGAATGTGTTAGCATTAATTAGGATGTAAAGAAGGAACCAGAGTCAATGATTTCTTAAGGTCTCTTTCAATTCCAGCTTTCTGAATTTCTATAATATAACCATGTATTAGTTTGCTAGGACTGTGGTAACAGATTACCGCAAACATGGCTTAAACAACATAAATGTATTGTTTTTCACAGCTCTGAAGGCTAGAAGTTTGAAATTCAGGCATCTGCAGGGTTGCTTCCTTCTGAGGGCTGTGAGGAAGGATCTGTTCCAGTCCTCCCTCCTTGCCTTGTAGACGTCCATGTTCTCCCTACGTCTCTTCACTTTGTCTTCTATGTGTATCTGCCTCTGCGTCAAATTTCCCATTTCTATAAGGACACCAGTCATGTTGGATTAGGGTCTACTCTGGGGACTTCATTTTAACTTGATTAACTCTGTCAAAACCTATCTCCAAATAAGGTCGCACTCTGAGGTACTGTGATTGAGGACTCTAACACAGCTTTTTTGGAGGGACACAATTCAAGTCATAACAAACAGTCTCACATAAACACAATCTTTCTACCACTAAAGAGTATTACCTAACAAAACGGATTGCTACCCACAGAATTACAGCAGATTTTCTTATTGCTGGGGAACCTTGAACTCACCTTTACTCTTATTTCACCTGTGACCTAGGCTTCTGACATATAGTGATGGATTCTGCAGCAATTATAAATCCTTCACTTTTACATAAAAGTGGGAGAAAAGTTTCCTCTCTTCTCAATTTTGGCATTTGCTGAGGTCTCAGATATGTTTGGCAGTCTTAAAACTACAAACTTCCATTGCTCTCTTCATTCGTAATGTGAATAACTAGGGAGAAGGAGAATATACCTTGGGCAGTTGCCATTATGCCCTAGACAATCAGGTCAGCATTTTTCCTATATGCGATATATTTTCATAAAGCAAACAGCACCTATATGACAGCAAGCAGGAAGACTCTGCCAAAACTACACTGGGGCCTGGTGGTAGGTTGGTCTCCCAGAATGTATAGCACTCTTTAATTTGGCAGAATATTAATGTCCTTTGAAACTAAGCTTTGGTTCAGGATTACATTGAGTTCAAAGAAGAAATTTCCCTGAATAGCTTCCTGAATTTGACAAGATTAATTCATTCGGCGATCATGCATTTGGCACCTATTTTGTGTTCTGTGCCATGCTAGGCACTATGAGGATATTCACTAAGGGTTGTAGTTCGCATTCGCAAGAAACTTAGGTTAACAGAGAAGATAAACATGTACATAGCTAACTTGAATGCAAAGTAACATGAAATAAGTCCTTTAATAGAGATGGAAACAAACTGCTGTGGAGCCCAGACGAGAGAAAGAGAAATCATGTCTGGGTTTCTCCTTAGGAATGTACGTTAACACCAATTTTTGTTCTTTTGCTTTTAACTAAAATTCTAGAAAGTGAACTTGGGAAAACTTTGCAGCTGCCTTTTGAGAACTGATCCTTGAAACCAGAAGGTGAAAGCTGGGTACTGCAGCTGATAAACACGGAGAGTTACATGTCTGCATGAAATGAAAATGCTGCTGCGTTAGAGCAGCAGTCCAATCAAATGTACCTAATCCCACGTCAATCTAAAGAGAACACAGCCACACCTCTTCCAGTCCAAGCATACAGAATACCCGCCAAAGGAGTGGAAACGAAGACGAAATTACTGCCATTTCATGAAATTTACGATGCCAAAAATGCCATTTAAGTTAAGCTGCTGCTAGAAAAATAAACATATTTAATTAGATGTGTGGTAGAATATTCTTAGTTTCTTTGTAGGGCAGATAAGGGTTTACGCTACACTCCCCATTATGGTTGGCAACAGTTCCTCTCAGTGAATGAACCATTTAAAAATAAATAAATAAATAAATAAATAGACAGACATACATAAATAAATAAAACCAAGATGCCTTTTCTCGTTGAAAAAGAGAAAAAGATGACTCAAAAGTTAAGAGGATTCTGAAAGAAATTTCAATGTGCTTTTATTGTAATGAAAATCAGCAGCATGTGCCTATCATAATATATATTCCACAGCTCAAATAAACTGATACCTTCCACTGAAATTCTATAGATGCTAAAGAGAGAGGATTAGAATGATCGTTATCCAAATCACATGAGGCATTTTCTGAGTAAATACATAATAAAATTCTGAACTTTAAAATCTTAAAAATAATTAATTCTTATAATATTTAATAAAAACAGAATTGAAAAGGATTTTAAAATTATTTCGCTCAAACCCATCAATTGAGCGATTAGGAAAATGAGGTCCAAGGGCAGAAAATTACCTGTCCAAGGTTCCCACAGCTAATAGAACTCAGACTAGAACCCAGGTCTCCTGCTTCTCAGTCTGTTTATCATTCCAGTATTCGAATTATTTATCCCTCAAGAATACAGAATTAAAGATATTAATTCATGTTTTGGGTATAAAGACAACAAGTCTTACTGCTATTCTAAGTTTAAACATGTGGATTCTGGAACCAGACTGCTTAGATTTAAATCCTGGCATCCCCACTTACTAGTTGCGTGTTTAGTCAAATACCAAAATGCCCTGTGTTGTGTTTCCTCTTCTGTAAAATGAAGATGATAGCATACCCTACCTTTTAAAGTTACTGTGAGCAATAAATGAGTTAACAAGTGTGAAATGCATAGATATGTGCCTGAAACATAATGTGTTTTATTATTATTATTTATTATTATTTCAATCATCTAAATTGATAACTTGAACCTCTTCCCATGCTGGGAGCATTGCCTTCTACGAGGGACTAATCTTAGCAAAATTTAAAAGTAGTTCAGTTTATCTTCTGAGTGCTTATTGTTTCTTGGTGAGCACTCTTTTCTCTGTCTTTGGGTATCCAGTGTCTTGACTGTATCGCCTATATCCCATAACTGCAATGCCCTGTTTGGCTCTGTCCACCCCTGGAAGTAATTGCTGTGCTCAAACTTGCCAACCATCTCTTCCTCGCCAGAACTGTCTGGTTCCACTACCTCAGGGCCCCATGAAGTAATATCTGAAATGTTAAACATACTTTTTTAATATGTTGTCCTTTCTAAGGATATCATGTTTATAAGAGAGATTGTCTATAATATTGTCACCTCAACAATAAGATGAACATCTAATTAGGGAATTTTCTATATTGTGGTAGGGCAGTAGGAAGGGGAAAAGGAACCAATGGCTTTCAAGTATTTGTTTTTATCTCAGTTAATTCTCAAGCACAAAATATATTATTCTTTTCCTTTTCAGAGATAAGGAGACTACGGCTCAGAGAGAGGAGGTTACTTGCTTGAAAACATACAACTAATAAATCCAAATAGTCTGTTGCAAACTCTGGTCTATCTGGCTCCAAAGTCTGTTCTCAGTATTTTTGACAAAGAGTTCTGTAATCAGTACTCCTCAAATCCCAGCATGTGTGCAAAGGGCTCTTGTGCATTTCTTAAGACTGGCTTTTTCTTCTCTAGGAACTGCTGACCTGCCCTCAGGTTGGCATTACAATTCAAAATATATCCAGAATATTTGTTGTACTATATTATAATATATGGAAAATTGAAGTATCAACTAAAAGACATAATGCACCTCAAATGGCAATTTTTGAATATACTATATATCAAACAAATATGTCACACAAGTGAGATCTCTGTTGGTTTACCATGAAACAAAAAGATAAAGCATAAATAAAACAGGTACAATGGGCATATTTTCAACAAGTCAGTGGATCTCCTTGAATAGTTATTCCATAGTAGAAAGAAGCACAAGATAGTGCTTGTATTAAACCAACAAAGAACATTTTGCACTAATAATTGTTGACAGGAAAGGAAAAACATTACATGAAAGCATAAATACACAATGACTTTGCATTAAGTCCGTGATATAATGGTTGCTAAGATGTAAAAGCCTAGCACATGTGAACTAACCTGCAAGCACTTTAATTAGCATATATATGTCATGAGGTTGTCAAACTCTCTCAAAAAGGCTTAAGGTTTAACATCTGGAAAAAAGCATTTTATCAATTAACTGAGCACCTATCATATACAAAGCAGTATGCTAGATGCCTAGGATACAAAAATAGTATGCAGCTTAGAAGGTGCATGGGAAGAAAAGTCATCCATGCAAAGAAAGATATAACAGCTAAATCAAGAACACACAAGCTGAGTGGTATAGATAATGAGTACTCTAGATCAGGTGAACATTTCTGCTGGCTAGGGTATGAGGATGAAAATGGGTCAGGGTTTGTAGTTTAGTTTATTGTACATAATTTAAGTTTTACCTAACCTATCTTTTGTTTCTTCTTATGAATGCATAATAGGGAACGGTAAATGTATTTTCTAAGAAAAAAATAGATAACAAAAGCTAAGTAAAAACTGGTTCTATACAGTGCAAATGGTAAAGTCTGTGAAAGTAATCTAATAATTTGTAGTTTTAAAACTCTGATGTTATAAAACACTTTGTTGGATGCTAAAATACAATGTGACACAAACCAAAAACATCCAAAGCAGCAGAAAGCCAACTGAAAATGATAATCATTAACACAGACAGACTTTCCTCCACCTTGCTACTGCAAAATGGAGTATAGTGTGGTACCAAGACACTTCATTCTTTGGATATACTGCAAGGTCATGAGCAACAATGAATAAGAGAGAAAGTCTATGAGTCAGCACCAGAAATATCAAGACAAAGTATAGGAGAAAAGGGGAAGAATAAATAAAAAGAATAGTTCAACCATAGGTTATGTCTAAAAGCTAGAAGATAAGAAAGTGAGGTAAAAAAATTTGAACAAGTAGCCCAGGGGCAGGGATCACATAGAAACAAGGTGTTCAGACAGAGCGATGGATCAAAGCCAACAAAGCAATAAGAAGAACAGAGGTAAATAGAATGTTCAGAAAAGAAGCCCAGATTGCTGAAAGCAAGCCTGGTAGGCCAGCTTTGTGAGGCTCGGCTAGTCTTAAGCATGAATCCTGAAAACCTGCTGCGGCCTTAAAACTTTAAATATCTGGAAGATCCTGTCCCTCATTCTTCCAAGGGAGAATTGTGGATAAGAATGATACATGATTTGGGGGTTTTAGAATCCTCATTTCATTGTTTAAAAAATTAGTTTGCTACTGAGTTGTTAAGCTAAAATAGTGGAAAAAATAGTCTTTAGGGTCAGACCTTTGTTCCAGCTTAGATGTAAATGTTAGAAAGAACATTTTAATCTCAAATAAGGTTCTTGTGAAGATCCATTTGCTAAGCTATATAAGCCCTGGAGACAACTATGAGGATTTTAAGTGCTTTCTATATTTGTAAAGCAGAATACGAATGGGTACTGAAAGGGTTTCAAACTTTGTGTCTGGCAAAGGATCCTGCTTGCGGTTTAGGCAAATGCTTTTAGAAATGCTCTCTTTCTCAATTCAACTCAAGCATGATTTAGTTAATTTATCACCTAATTGATTGTCATGCTGTCGTCATATTTAGAAATATTGCCACTGAAACACAGCATAACACATCAGATGGCTTTGTTGCTGTAGCAACTTCGTTCCTTTATGAAGACAGCATTTCTAGGAATAATTTCAAAACAGAGTAGCTTTGAATTGGATTTGAAGGCAGATAATGCGAGTTTTTCTTAAGGAATGTGCCAGCACTTGGGAAGGTTCATTTATCTTTAATATACTCTATCTGCACTTTTGTTAGGCATGAAGAAACAAAACAAAACAAAGCACAAACCATTCATAGAGGATGGTATAAAAAAGAGTACTACCCTACCTCTGCTTTCTAGGAGCTTACAACACCAGAAGAAATATTTCCTTTACTTCCCCCAAATTGGAAGAAACCCAATTAAAATCATTCCAACGTAAGTTAAAAGAGTAACAAGGTATGGTTTCATTCACTTTGCTACTCTCTTAGAGAGCACAGAGGCGGAATTAAGTTTGACTAATTTAAAGAAACTTCAGCTCTAGCTACATATTCTCTCCATTTCACCTCAGGATGAGGGTCAGATTTAATGAAGGGATTTCCTGCCGCTCCAAGGAGGCAGAGTGAGAAGTGTTCAAGCCCTTGGCTCCTTCATGGGACTAGAAAGAAGCGTTATTTGATATACATCCTCTGTGATTTTGCTGAGAAAGAAGCGGTAGACCTATTTAAGGAGCACTCTCTTCTCACCACCAGCATCAGAAACTGGCAGGCTTGATCCCGCCTTAAGGTAAAGAAAATAAAATATAATTCCTCCTGAGATGGCATTTCTTCTTTCAGGGAACCAACTGACTTCAGTCAGATGAGCTCTTGGCTTTAGATAAGAAAGCATATTTCACTCTTTTACTACTGAATAAAACTCGGTTCATAACATTTAACTTGGGAAGAACACAGGTCTAATTTAATTTTGTGAAAATTACACAGGTGATTTCTCTTTCTATATAGTATTATGTTTGTAATAGGAAAAAAGAAGCCCATCTGATTGCCTAATACATCATTTAGTCCAGTAGCTTCCTCGATTGAGTTACTTAGGTGATATGCGATATTTCGTCTTGAACTTTAGAAAATCAAGTCTCTCCTATGTACCACATTCTGAGTGAATTACAATCTTAGGATCAACACTTACCACTATTCCTTTGTACCGCCAGAAAATTCCTATTCTGGAATGAATAAGCTGCCTCAAAGGAGCAACATATTCATCCCAGCACACTTTTGATGCTTACTATCAAAATCCAGTTTGTCAGAATAGGGTTCTAAAACAGTATTTCTCAAGCTATTTTTGATAAAGGAGCGTTCTCTCCCCCGCCCCCACATTGCTATAAAATTTTCTAAATGCCTACTCTCAATTTCTGTACTTATCTCGTCAAGTCCTAGACCAGTACCAGTCTAAAGACCATATTTTGAGTAGCACTGCTCTAAATGAAGAA
This sequence comes from Equus quagga, assembly GCF_021613505.1. Classification (NCBI taxonomy): domain Eukaryota; kingdom Metazoa; phylum Chordata; class Mammalia; order Perissodactyla; family Equidae; genus Equus; species Equus quagga. The sequence goes on from NC_060276.1 coordinate 32,665,445, forward strand.
GATAACTGGAAGGTACACAATTTGCCAAGACCACGGGAAAGCAAAGGTTTACACTAGAGCCTTAGATGCTGTCTGATGGGAGGAGGCAGCTCCAAGGAGGATGCCAAAGTGGAACTGGATCCTAGGGAGGACATTAGGAATACATTGTTTGTCCTACACTCTGGTAGAAAGGACACCCCCTAAAATGGGAAAGCAAGGCACTGAAGATAAGTAACTGAGAAACAAAGTGAATCTAAGAAAGAAGATTCTTTCAATATTTTTAGAATTCTGCAAGTCTAAGAGGCAAAAAGTTAGGAACAACTTTTGATGTGGGCATAAATACCCACTGTCACTGTTCCAACGTAATTAGTGGGATGTGGAAATACTAGGTATCCAATTTTACGAATTTTTAAAAAACTGTTGAGCAGCTGTTATGAAATTTTAAATTTTTCTAACACCTTTGGGCTACAATCTTACTAGATTTCAAAAACTAAGCAGAATCGAGCTTAGGCAGAAACTAAATAAAAACAACAGAAAGAAATCCTCACATGCTGGTGTATAAAATATTTGGGGGAGAGTCAATTACTGAGCTTCTTGTTTCTGAGCTAAAACATAAAGTAGTTTTAGGGAGACAATGTTCTCCAATGAGGAAGAGATGCTTTGTTTTGAAAGAAAGGATGATTTCAAATTTTAATGACCATGCAGTATCTTCAGAGGAGTAGCATGTTAGCTTGATGATCCCAGAAGATCATCCAGTGAGCAAATTTTGATTTAGCTTTCTATTGAGATTCTAAAAAATAGCACGATTCTGCCATCACAGGTATTAGGTAACTCATCCAAATCTAAAACCTGATGAGAAGAAAGAGAAAAAAGTGAAAATTGCATTATTGCTTAGGGTGGTCAATCCCAGATGGAGTTATTTCCATAGAGAGGTTCTCAAAGTCAAGGCTAGAGAGGTCAAAAGGCAGAAGATGACCTAAGACAGAGTGCGGGCCACCAAGAATCAACTTGTATTCCTTGGATACTTTGCCTGATGAAAGGTCTGACCCTTGTTCATATCTATGAATCCTATGACCACTGTCATAGTTGATTTCAACACACTCTGAAGGATATTACTTTTGTTTGTTTGTTTGTTTTTTAAAGATTGGCATCTGAGCTAACATCTGTTGCTAATCTTCTTTTTTTTCCTTCTTCTTCTCCCTACAGCCCCCCAGTACATAGTTGTATATTCTAGTTGTGCCTCTGAGTGCCTCCGGTTGTACTATATGGGACACCACCTCAGCACGACCTGATGAGCGCTGCCATGTCTGCGCCCAGAATCTGAACTGGCAAAACCCTTGGTCTCCAAAGCAGAGCACGGGAACTTAACCACAGGGCCTCGGGGTCGGCCCTTGTTTGTTTTTTATTGAGATACAGTTGACATATAACGTTATATTAGTTTCGGGTATATGTCAGTATTTGTATATATTTCAAAATGATCACCACAATAAGTCTAGTTAATATCCATCACCACAGTTACAAATTTTTGCGTGTGATGAGAACTTTTAAGACTTACTGTCTCATAGGGGCCGGCTCCGTGGCCAAGTGGTTAGGCTCGTGTGCTCCGCTGTGGCGGCCCAGGGTTTGGATCCTGGGCGCGGACATGGCACCGCTCATCAGGCCATGTTGAGGTGGCGTCCCACATCCCACAACTAGAAGGACCAGCAATTAAGATATACAACTGTGTATGGGGGGGGGGGTTTGGGGAGATAAAGCAGGAAAAAAAAAAAGATTGGCAACAGTTGTTAGCCCAGGTGCCAATCCTTAAAAAAAAAAAGACACTGTCTCAGCAACTTTCAAATATACCATACAGTGTTCTTAACAGTGTCAATAATGATTACGCTTAGCATTCACACAGGGCACACTTCCATGCTTACTTTTAATTTTTGACTCAACTTTTTTTCTTTTAAAGATTTTATTTTTTTCCTTTTTCTCCCCAAAGCCCCCCGGTACATAGCTGTACATTCTTTGTGGTGGGTCCTCCCAGCTGTGGCATGTGGGACACCGCCCCAGCGTGGCTTGATGAGCAGTGCCATGTCCACGCCCAGGACCTGAACCAACGAAACACTGGGCCGCCTGCAGCGGAGCGTGCAAACCCAACCATTCAGCCACGGGGTCAGCCCCTTGACTCAACTTTTTGTTTGAGAAGTTAACTTTGTGTGGATAGTGTATCCTGTGGTGTATACGAAGTGAATCAATTTATATTTACAATTGCTTATTATCAAGGCAAAAAAATTAGTCTCAAGCATTGAGCGTGAATTACATATACTATCTGGACATTCTAGATTATTTTTATTTTCACCTATCGCTTATTTTGCCACACATGTAGCCCACAAAAACTAAAATGTATAGTAAATGCATTTTCCCCATCATGATTTAGAGTGAATTTGAAATTATTCAGTAAAAGAGTAAAAGAATTCCCGATGGTTAATTTCACATATCTGAGGGTCATAGATCTTTTTTTTTAGCTCAAATATAAACTAGAAATTTTTTCATGGGAAGAGGGAGTAGGGAAGACACACATACACAAAGTAGCAACCAGTATCCTTTCATTTTTCACCAAGAAATCAGGTAAAATTTTAGTAGTAATTGCGATTTCTACCCAGAATTTTATTTCAGAAATTCCAGCTTCCATATAGGTTTACAATGTCTTCCCTGTTTAATTAAATCCTATCTATCTTTTAAGTTAAGTATGCATGCTTTCTTTATATTTGTCAAAGGAAGAGGCAATACATAGGTTAATTCACTACAGTCTTGTTTGTACTCTCTATCAGCCACTGAAATCGTTTGTCTGAAGTAAGGTCTTAGTTTAAGGAAGTTATAGTGTCTTTTAGTGAAAGAAAATGTGCAAAGCATTTGAAAGCAAAGTGAATTTTTAAAAGTCATATATTTTCTAGCATAAATCTAAAGTCTTTCTTTTTATAGTTTAACTCTGGGATTCAAAGCCCTGAGTTTTACTTGAGTTCCCACATGAAGATGTCACACAATAAGGCTACATATTGGATCCTATTGTATATGCATTTCTAATCTTTTTCTCTTCATAGACATTAGCTATCTTAGATGGTACGAGGCAGAATAAATGCCATTGTAGGGTTTCAGGAGAGACCCACTATATATTGTGGCCTAATAAGCTTAACAATGAGAGTGAAAAAAATCCTACTGTGGAATAGGGTCAACTAAAACAGCAGACAGACTAAGGGTTGTGTCATTCCCGCTTAGCCCCTTAGATGTTTCTCTGACTGACAATAGTAATGTAAAGAACTCACTCCCTCCCCTCCGCCACCACACATACATACCAAACTATTCCCTTTGAAATGCTCCAAACAAATCAAATATACTTGTGGAAAACAGATGCAGATTGAGATATGCAATTATTTCTCACATTTAGACCTTAATTATTATTAACTTATTGTTATTTAACTCAACTCAATCTTGAGCTATGTGATTTTCTTGATATCACTTAAAGGTGAATTATCCCCCAAAGTGCCCATAGCATCTCATTCATTCATCCCTTCCATTCTGTCCTGTTTGGAACTCAATAAACGACAGGAGTGAACTACCCAGATTCATAACCACAGTTCACAAATATTGCTTCATCTACAAGAGGATATTTCTTCCTAATAATATCTTACATTCATATTTGGCTACATAATTTGTGAGGCCATGTGCAAAGCAAAACTGCAGGGACCCCTCTTCAAAAATTATTCATTTAAAGACAGTGACAATAGAGGATTAAACCAAGTGTGGGGCTCTTCTAAGTGTGGAACCCTATACGACTGCACAGATTACTGCCCATGAAGCTGGTCCAGCTTATGTTTATACACTACTCTTATAGTTAAAACACATAAATTAACACATTTGATTCTCATGACCACTTGTGAGGTAGGCGGAACAGCTAATATTGGTCTCAGTTTTTTCTGACATTTACAGAATTTGATGTTGAAAGTACTTCTCTGACCACCCAACTGGTAAGTGATGAAGTTGGAACCATAACTCTGGTCTTCTGACTTTTACTCTAGTGCTCTTTCCTCTCTACTATATTGCTTCTTTATGAAAATAACATCACAAAATGTCACTGTCTGTTAATTAGCTATGCCTTGACAACGCCTCGATAATATGCAATTCCAGAAATAATAAAAAGCATGCATAATCACAAATTAGTATCCATTTGAAAATCTGTCATTAACTCAACCGTTATTCTAATCACTATTAAACTAAAACCTGGGTGTTCTTTTTCCAACCAAGAAACAAACGAGCAAAGCAAAACAAACTAATAAAAATAATATTACTTTTTCTCACCAAGAGCGGTTGCAGGCAATGAAAATCTTAGGGCCCTTTGCCTGTCCACAGGCTTCAGCAAGCCCCTAACAACCTCAACACTAAACGTCATTATAATACATTCTTCCACCTGCGATTATTGGGGGTTACTAACAGCAGAACTCAGTTAGGAAAACAGCTTTTTATTAAAACAGCTGATCTCTCTCCTGAATGAGAACTCCCTTGCTAATCTCAGTGAAAACCACAAATTGCCTTTTCTATCTACCTATTAATTCATTTCTGAAACAGGAAAAAAATGAAGAAAAGATCATTCTGCTTCTCTCCCCTCTCCCCATTCTCAGTTTGTGTAAAATCTACTCTTGACCCTCCTATGATTTCTTTCCAATCAGGAAAAAGGTTGCCATAGCAACCAATTTACTAACTCAGTCAATTGACTTTGCTCAGCTTTTTCTAAATGCTTAATTAACATTGATTGTTTCATTTATCCAGAAAATTGTTCTTTGAGCTCCTACTATATGCAAGGCACCTGATCCAGTCTCTTGTTAGAAATCAAGGTTTGGAGGACCCAAAAAGGAAACTGCTAGGCTGACATCAAAGAGCTAACAGTGTGAAATCACACACACATACACAGACACACAGACACACACATATACATTTATATTCTATATAATGTACAAAATGTACATATTATATCTACTTATATAAAATACCCTCATTTTATACATTATATGTTTGTTAGTGCCGTCAAGATTTCTAGTGACCCTGTGGACAGCAGAGCACAACCCTGCTCTGGTCCTTTTGCGCCATCCTTTCACCTTCCAGCACTATATCGGACAGTGCTCTGCTGCTATTCATAGGATATTCATGGCCTACTTTTTTGAAAGTGGATGGTCAGGTCCTTCTTCCTACTCCTAGTCTGGAAGCTCTGCTGAAACCTGTTCACCATGGGTGACCCTGCAGGTGTCTGAAATACTGGTGGCATAGCTTTCAGCATCACAGCAACATGCTGCCACCACAGTAGGTCAACTGACAGATGGATGGTGTGGTTCCCTGACAGGGAAACGAACGCAGGCCATGGTGGTGAAACCACCATACCTTATATATAGTTATTTAAAGTTTTGAGATCTCTTTGATTTGGGGTATTGTGCACGGGTGGTTTGAATCTAAGGACTTTGTGTGGGGCTTTGTTTTCTCCTTTGAAATGTAGGGGATAGGAAAGGAGCCTGGTTTGCATAATTCAAAAGTAACTTCTTCTTGAATTCATAACAAAAAAATTAATAATTTAGTTTAACTCAGTTTCCTTGCAGTGCACAATGTAATCTAGCTCATTCATTATAGAGAGCCATTGTTACAGGGACAGAAACCAGAGAATGGCCTTGTGCAGGCAAATTCATTGTACAGAATGTAGTATACTCAGATCAACAAACCTTCCTTTGAATAAAAATAGTAATTATTATTTTTGTAACCCCTTGCATTTGAGTAACACTCCATACTTTGTGAAGTGCCCTCCAGCATCTTGCAATCTCATATAACTCTTCCAAATCTTATAGCTCATAGGTATGAGCTCCTGCAAGACATTTCAGAGGAGTTTATTTTGGGCTCTAAGGGAACACTTATTTTCCTCCCCTGAAAGTAGGCTGTGTTTATGTCATTGCTAAAGGATAGAACCCCCAAACCTCTGTACTTTTTGTTGGGAGAAAGAAGAAAGAGAGAGAGAAATATTTTGGGGCTAAGGGTGAAAGTATCAACATACACTGCCCTGAAAGATAGCAGTTCGGATTATAGCACTCCTCTCTTGAGATAGGGCAGAGGATTGGAGTAGGATACTGCCTCTTACATCTCCTTCCAGGCCAAGCATCTGGCTCACATTCTATTGCCAAAGTTTTATACTTGTGCATTTGATTTCTCTATGAGTTTCAAGATGCTTTCTATAATTTTCAAGATTCTCAAGGGCAAGGACTACATCCATGATATTTTTGTGTACTCTGCAGGATGTATCACATGAGGGGTGGGGGTACACAATAAATGCTTGTTGCTTTTTTTTTTCATTAAATACCATAGAAGTATACACTCACATACACATTTATTTCCTTGTTGATATAAAATTTCCCTAGCTTCTTTGCTTTAAGCAGTTGAAGATATGGCCTAGCTCTTTCTTATCAATTCCTACTACCCTCAAGAATGTCAGGATCCATCAGAGAAGACTTAATCTCCTGGGTCCCAAGAAAAATTTTATACACCTCATTTTCTCTACTGGCCAAGTTCATCTTTGCCATTTTCTTTGGTGATATCTTAAAATAGCAGAAAGAACCCAATTTCTAGTTCCAACCCTATCCCAAATTAGTTGTGCAACCTTGGAAAAATCACTTAGCCTACCTGGCCCTCAGTATTCTCAACTGTCAAATGAGGTTAATTAGGCTGGCCTTACCTATTTTTTTGGTTTGCAGCAGCTATCAAATTAATGGAGAATATCAAGTGATGTCACAGCTGAAAGAGACTTTAGAAATTTTCTAAAGCCAGTCGACATTTTAGAGGATCACTTATTATATTAATACTTGCCCAAACTCACAAATTAGGAGAGCCAAGGCTATATATCAGGTTTATATTCCAGTATTATTTATTTGAACCACATTATATTGAGACTCTGAAGCACTTTGAAAGATACAAATGCAAAATGTTATGATCTGTATTCATTATATAACTCCTTCAAACCCTGCAAAGACGAATGAGGATGGTGAAGCACAAGATAGCAATGCCATTATCAGTGTTCATGATAAGAAACGAATATCTCAGTTGCCAAGGAAGGGGAAAGAAATCAGCCAATGTCCTTAATAAAATAAAATCTAGGTCTTCCAGGATGATAATGAAAGAAGCATCTGTGAATAAAAAAGGTGAATAGACCTATCGACCTGGTTTTTGTTACCCTAGACTCATCTTCCTCCTCGAGGTTTTATTAATCCATCTTGCCATCTCCATAAAGGCAACAAGATTGTGAAGGTTAGTAGGGGAGAGATTGTTCCGCCTTTATCTCCATGGACAAATTATAGATAACAAAATATTAATCTTAATATTCTGTTGCACAGTTGAAACCAGGCTTTTATTTTTATACAAGATGAATAAACAACTGGGGACAATAGGAGGGAAACAAACTCTAGGAGCAACATAGAACTAGATAGTCTTGTTTCTAAAACCCAAGATACTCATCCTCAGCTTGCCATCTCCCAAAGAGTTTGTTCAGACCAAGCTCCCAGAATGCCCCTATGTGGCCATTGTAATCACTGTTAACTGGAAAACTCCTCAATTATGTAAGGGTTCCTCTAAGTATAGACCCAAAAAAGGGGTGGCCAAGAGGACTATGTTTCCCTTGTTGCTGTTGCTTAAGACTCACTTTATAAATTTTACTTTCCTATCAGAAGATTTGCTTCTTCCTCCAAATGATTGACTCTGGAAGTCTATTATCTTTAAGGGAGACCTATCTCCTCCTCAGTTCCAACTTTCTCAGTTGGATCAGCAAAAGCCTTGGTTGAAACTGCTTCACAGATTACTCCCCTCCTCTGCATAATCCTAAAATCATTCTCCAATAAACTTCCTGAATGCAAATCTCTACCCCAGGGTCTGTTTCCTAGATAACTCTATCAAAGAAGGATGTCTCTAGGAATAGTCAAAGGAAGCAGACTCCAAAATGGTATTTTGCAGCTGGATATTGTGCTGACCAGCTAGCAATTGGGGTTCTCATCACTAGGTATAAGTGAAGCACTGATAACCGCAGCATGTGTGTAATCATTAAAACTTTAATGAGTGGTAAAGTAAGATGGAATACTGATAGAAGGGAATAGAAGGTGCAATATATTAGGCTTTTGAGAGGTTTGGGTAGTGTACTAGTAATAAGGACAATGTAATCAAATGTTTTTTACTGAGTGCCATTGATTCTTTGGAGAAAAACAAGGAAAGACTAAGGGTAATTCATCACCAATTGAAGGTGAAGTGTGAAAGTCATAGGAATTCTTTGGAAGTATGTAAACAGAATATTATGTCCTGAGGTTAGATGCCAGAAAAAGCTATGGATTACATCCAGGACTTAATTACAAGAGTAACAGGGGTCCTGAGAATATGGAATGCTCATCCCTGAAATGTCTGCTTGCCAAAGTCAGCATTTTGGCTAGGAAGCATGGAACCCTGATACTGGGGGATGGGACCGTTATGCATTGATCCATCAGAAACATTGAAATCCTAGATTTGCCTGAAGTGGTCCATTCTTCCCTCTTGGAGGCTGTCATTCCCCCTTGCTTAAAGACTATGCACAGGCCTCTGCCTTGTAAGTCAACTTGCACCTGTATCAGGATCTATTCCCACTACCTCACCTGGCTGCTAGGTCAAAACCTAGGGTCAATTTAAAAAAAACTGGCTGTGGAAGTTTAAGGGCCTGTAAGGGAAGGAAAGGCACCACAATTCAAAAGGAACTGCAGGACCTAGTCAACATGTACTATCAGAAGCTGGGAGAATATATATGGTACTGGGTCATAAAGGTGCTACATCAAGGAAAGATAGAAGATAATGTTGGATGAGGGTCAGTTTACTGATATGAGAGCACTCTCTCATGATATAGGATTTAATTCTCCAACATGAACTCCTGCTTCATTCATCTTTCACTCATACTTCATAATCAATAATAGTAGGACTCTTCTTTTAGCTCTCTGTACACTCATATACTTCACTGAACTACTAAACCGTTGCTCCTGTTGTGCCCACTCTCTGTCTGGAATTCCATTACCATCTTTCTTCACTTGATTATCTTCAGCTCTCCCTTCAGGTTTCAGCTTACCTCCAAAGCCCCAGCTTGGACTAAGTCTCTTCTTAATTGTCTTATAGCCCCCTTTGCAGACCTCTTATATGGTGAACTTATTTATTTATTGGACTCTGCCCCCAACCTCATTCTCAAAACCAAGAAGCAAGTGTTATTCATTTTTGTATTCTTTATATCCTTCGTTGCTCCTTCACATACAGACACACAACAGATATTTGCTGAACTGCATGAAACTCACTAACAATTGTTGCCTGTCTACTAGAATCCTTCTCTGATCATAAGCAAAGCTCTGCTCACAGCCATAGTCACCATTATCAAGTTGCAGATTGAGGCTACTGCTTTTATGGAGTGGTCAATGAATGAGTTTCAAAGCTTTTGTATTAATATAGTTTGATATGTGATATACATTCTGTGAGAATAATTCATTTCTGATCACTGTGTGGAAGGCTTATTTCTAGATGGAGAAACAGGGTACAGTGAGTAAACTGGGTAAATCAGCTTCCCAGTTTTGGTGCATCTAGTTTACTAATTCCCCTTCCTTCATACAATACATTGAAAGTGAACCAATTCTATCTGCTCCAAATATTCTAGCTCTAGAGAGATCATTTGCCTTTCAATTAATGAGGGTTTTGGTGGCATCAAGAAGAATTGATTCAAAACTCATCTACTTCAAAGGATGAAGCCAAAACTTACAGTTAAAAAAATAAATGTAGAAATATTCCAGCATTTTTCCCCTCCTAATGTTGGTAAAAGTAAACTTCAAAACTCTGGAATGCTGTGCTCTTCTATTTAAACTTTTTTATTGAAGCTAAATTAGCTAATTTGAAATCATATATTTCTCAGCTTGATAGAGGAATAAGGATCATTATGCACAAATGAGGAAGGTGGCTGCCCTCTTACTATAAATTCATTGTGCCAAGAAGTCCACCCACACCAAAACATTGCCACTCATTGAAGCTTAAAATTCTACTTAAATTCCAGCAGGCATAGCATTGTTATCTGCCTGAAGATTGCATTTATGCATTTGTTGACCATATGTCTGCCAAGAGCAAGGCGAATTCTCCTATGAGAATTGACACTTTCGCATGAATGAGCTTATCGTGTCAATCAAAATGAGAGAGGAAGTGGCACTTGTGAAGAAGAGAGTGGCAGCAAAAGAAGGAAAGTACGGAAAGAGAAGGCTGATGCTGCAGAGACTAACTTGGCTACTTCATAATTTAGCTGAAAGCTTTTCCTGATTAAGAAAGTTAGTCTGTACAACCAGAAGGACCTACAACTAGAATATAAAACTATGTACTGGGGGGCTTTGGGGAGAAGAAGAAGAAAAGAAGAAAAAAGAAAATTGGCAACAGATGTTAGTTCAGGTGCCAATATTTAAAAAGAAAGAAGAAAGTTAGTCTTAAATACAACGTCTCCTGTATCCCAAGGTTCTGCATCTGCTGATTCAACTAAGTGCAGATTGAAAGGTCCACGATGGTTGGCGTTTGTATTGAACACGTAACAGACTTTTTTCTTATCATTATTCCCTAAACAATAGAGTAGAACAACTATTTACATAGCATTTACATTGTATCGGCATTATAAGTAATCTAGAGATGATTTAATGTATATAGGAGGATGTGTATAGGTTATATACAAATACTATGCCGTTTTATTTCAGACTTGAGCATCTGTGGATTTTGGTATCCATGGGGGTCCTGGAACCAGTCACCTGTGGATACTGAGAGATGACCATATATATGTATTTTAGGTTTTAAAATATGATGGAGTCCTGCCATTATTAGGTACTTATAGTGTTCATTGTACATGAACTCTAGAGAACTGAATGATCCTGTGGGAATATCTTTAGAAGCATATCACTCATATTGTTAGGAGGAGTGTCAGAATATCTAGTGTTATGATAGGGACTTTCAAGTAGCAGGTAGTGAACATAATCATATAATAATTGGTAACCCTTTAGAAAACAAAAATGGATGCATGATGGAACAAGGCATATATAGGAACAGCACAAAACTTGTTAGAGTTAGAATGTACAATGTCTATTTGGGAGGTTGGAATCACTCTGGAGAGATAAGACTTGAATGTCTTGTTAATAAGTTTATTATTTATCCAATGATTTTGAGCAAAGATATGACACTGTATCCATATTTGATAAAAATAATTTCCAAATGGTATGTAGAAAGAGATGGAGAGAGAAGAATGTGGAAGTCCTGAAAAGTAGAGTTGTGATCCAAGGACCATCTACATTAGAATTACTGGGGGAAATGGGAAAATGCTTATTAAAATTCAAATTCTCAGATTCCATCCCAGATCTACAGAATTAGAATCTGTAAGAGCAAGATCTACTTTTTCAAAGATATCCCCAGGAAGATGTTAGACCCACTAAATTCTTCACTAAAGAGCTAAGTTCTCATACTTTAAAGCTAATCAATATCACCTGTGCATAACATTGTAGCCTCCTGGCTCTCATCCATAGAAATTCTGATTTGATACATCTGAAACCCAGGCATTGTTACTTCAAAAAGGCTTCTCCAGTGATTCTGATAATTTGATAAAGTTTGAGAACTGAAGAGGTAATGTATTAATATTAAGAAAGGAAAGAAGAGAATTTTTTTTTCAGAAGATATATTCATGATATAATAGAGAAATCATGCCAGGTTTTTATGTTGAAAGTGAGGAAAGAGTCAGAGACAGAATGATATAAAGGAATGAACACTGCACCAGGATTCTGGAGACCTTACTTCACATTTTGACTCTGTTCCTATTAAACATGTGACCTTGGGCACATTAATTTCCCCCCTTTGAATTCTGTAAAATGTAAAATGTATGAGTTAAACTTGATATGTGTTCTCAAGTAAGTCTCACAGGTGTTATATAAGTGAAATACACATGCACAATAATGGTTTCATGGCCAAATATGTTTGGAAAATAATGACTTTAACAAATGAAACATTGTTTACAGGGTAACAGCTCAGAGAACTTAATGTGTTTCTGTTATGGTGAAACAATAAAAAGTGAAAAATGCAGCATTTCACAAACTTATTTGACCATCAAACACTTTTTTTAGGAGTATTTTACTGACAGTGTTTAGCAGAACACACTGTAAGTAATACTAGACTAAAACACAATGCCATTTACATTAGCACTTCAAAAAATGAAATGCTTAGGTATAAATCTAGAAAAATATGTACAAAATCTATACGAGGAAAACTACAAAATTCTGATGAATGAAATAAAAAGAGAACTAAATAAATGGAGAAATATCCCATGTTCATAAATTAGAATATTGAATACTGTAAAGACACCAGTTCTTTCCAAACTGATCTATAGATTCAATGAAATTCCAAGCAAAATCCCAGCAAGTTATTTTGTGGTTATTGACAAACTGATTCTAAAGCTAGAATTTCAAAATTTGCTATGAAGCTACAGCAATTAAGACAGTGTGGTATTGGCAAAATAATAGAATAATATAATAATGGAACAGAATAGAGAGCCCCAAAATAGACCCACACAAACATATTCAACTGATCTTTGACAAAGGAGCAAAGACAAAACAGTGGAGCACAGATAGTTTTTTCAACAAATAGTGCTGGAACAACCGGACATTCACATGCAAAAGAACGAATCAAGACATCGACTTTACACCCTTCACAAAAATTAACTCAAAGTAAATCACAAACCTAAATGTAAAACAAAATTATAAAACTCCTAGAAGACAATGTGGGGGATAGGAATTGACCACCCAAAAATGTGTCTGTCTGGCATGAGAATTATTTTGGGCTGGTTACTTTTAAAAACAGCAGGTAAGAAAGAAACTCTGAAAAGTAGAATTTACTTACCCTTTATAAGAGACATTTACACTTGTAAGGGAGCTCTCCATCTGTAAAGGTGTCTCCCTCCCTGTACCAGGAAGATGGGGGATGACTTTATCTCTAGAAACACTTACCAATGCTGAAGGCAAGGACTTAAATCTGTATAATAACCTTACTCTTGTTTATTGTACTTTTTTGGTAATCTGCCATAACTGACTCCTCTCACCCCCAACATCCTCCTTTGTCTTTAGCTGAAGATGGTATTTAAGATGAGAGTCTCTGCTATTTTGGTGAGTTACTCAGTTTTCCTGTGTCTCTCCCATGTATACATGTTATAAAGCTTTGTTTAATTTTCTCCTGTCATTCTGTCTCATGTGAATTTAATTTGTAGCCTGGCCAGAAGGACCTAGAGTGGGTAGAGGAAATGTCTTCCTCCCAAACAACAATATAGGAGAAAACCTAGATGATCTTGGATAGGACAATAACTTTTTAGATATAACACCAAAGAGATGATCCATGAAAGAAATAAGCTAGGCTACATTAAAATTATAAACTTTCACTCTGTGAAAGGCAATGCCAAGAGAATGAAGTAACAGGCCAGCACAGAGGGAATAATTGTGAAACACACATCTGATAAAGGACTGCTATTCAAAACACATAAAGAATTCAAAAAACTCAACAATAAGAAAGCAAATAACCCAATTTAAAAATGTCAAAGACCTTAACAGATATCTCATGAAAGAAGATATACAGATGACAAGCATATGGAAAGATGGTCCATACCATATGCCATTAGGGAAATGCAAATTAAAACAACAATAAGATACCACTGCATTCCTATTAGGAAGGCCAAAATCCAAAACACTGACAATACCAAATGCTGATGAAGATTTGGAACAACAGGAACCCTCACTCATTGCTGGTGGGAATGTAAAATGGTACAGCCACTATGGAAGACAGTTTTGCAGTTCCTTACAAAGCTAAACATACTATTACCATATAATCCAGGTATCATGATCCTTGGTATTTACCCAAAGGGGTTAAAAATTTGTGTCAACTGGGGCTGGCCCCGTGGCCGAGTGGTTAAGTTCGCGTGCTCGGCAGCAGGCGGCCCAGTGTTTCGTTAGTTCAAATCCTGGGCACGGACATGGCACTGCTCATCAGACCACGCTGAGGCAGCGTCCCACGTGCCACAACTAGAAGAACCCACAACGAAGAATACACAACTATGTACCGGGGGGCTTTGGGGAGAAAAAGGAAAATAAATAAATAAATAAAATCTTTAAAAAAAAAAAATTTGTGTCAACAAAAACCTGTACATGGAAATTTGTGGCATGGGAATTATTCCTAATTTCCAAAACTCGGAAGTAACTAAGATGTCTTATTATGGGTGAACAGATAAATAAACCTTGGTACATCCACACAATGGAATATTATTTAGCACTAAAAAGAAACAAACTATCAAGCCATGAAAAGATATGGAGGAACCTTAAATGCATATCACTAAGTGAAAGAAGCCAATCTGAAAAGGCCACATACTGTATGGTTCCAACTATATGACATTCTGGAAAAGAAAAATCAGAGAGACAGTAAAAAGATTAGTGGTTGCCAGGGATTGGGAGTCAGGGGACAGATGAATAAGTAAAGCACAGAGGATTTTTAGGGCAGTGAAAATATTCTGTTTGATACCATAATTGTGGATACATGCCACTACACATTTGTCCAAACCATAGAATATACAACACTAAAAGTGAACCTTAATGTAAACTATGGATTTGTGGTGATGATATGTCAATGTAGATTCATCAATTGTAACAAATATACTACTCTGCTGGGGGATGTTGATAATGGGGTAGGTCATGCATCTGTTGGGGCTAGGGGTATATGGGAAATCTCTGTACTATCCCCACATTTTTGATATCAACCTAAAACTGCTCTAAAAAATAAATTCTTATTAAAAAAAGAAACATTGGACTAAGTAATTTTTAAGCTATTCTTTCTGATTCCAAAGTGCTTTGAGTCCTGTGGTGTCTACCAAAGGTAACTAGGACAATGGTGAAGCCATTAAGTAGGGTAGGGAATGCAAGAAAAAGCAAAGGAAAGCATGCATTTTTGGGCCTATTGAGTCTGAAGTATCTTGGTTCATCTATGAGAGCATGATGTTTACATGACAATGGAATTGTAAATCCCTCTAGAATATTTAGCAACTTTTCAAGAAACATCAATGATGAAGCATTAGGAATCTGTATTTATAGTTTATTGTTGTCCAGATAGCTTATCACAACTTCATGTTTATTGTGTTTTGAATTGCTGCCCTTAGTTTTGAAAATTCATAATCCTGAGATCATGCTGCTCATTCTGTTTCTCTGTCAAACATTACTTTTTTCTCTTTCTGTGCTTTGGTTAATGTAGGGGAGCAGAATTTGACACACCAAAATATGTTTGGCATAAGGATTATTTTAGGCTGGTTATTTTTAAGAGACAGCAGACATGGGAGAAGTTCTGAAAACTGAGAAGTTACTCTTTGTAAAAGACATTTACATTTATAAGGAAAATCTCCATTTGTAAGGGTATCTCCCTCAATGTACCAGGAAACGGGGACAACCTTATCTCTAGAAACTCTTAATGCAGACAGCAATGACCTAAATCTGCATAACAACCTTACTTTTGTTTTCTCTGCTTTTCCTGGAAACCTCTCAAAACTGACTTCCTGCAACCCCAATATCTTCTATTGTCTTTAGGTAAAGTGGTATTTAAGGTGCAGCTTTACCCATTTGGTGTGTTACTCAGTTATTCTGGTTCTCTCCCATCTATAAAGGAGCCATATATGTTATTAAAATTTTGTTTCTTTTTCTCCTGTTAATCTGTCTCATGTCAGTACTTAAACTAGCCAAGAGAACTCAGAAAGACAGAGAATTTTTTCCTCCACAATTGTTAGCGAGCCAGCCAGGAAGATACTTCACTGGCTGGTCACTGCTTGCTCTGGGACTGCTGCAGCAGAGTCCTGGACCTCTGACAAGAACAGGCCAACAGTAAGAGTTCATGCCACATTAGTCTCTTGGATCTCTGCCTGTGAAGTTCAATGGAAGTGAGAGTTGTGAGTTTTTTCCTTTATAAATTTAGATTAATGTGAGAAAACATTCCTACAGCTAATTCCTTGGACATAGCAACTCTGATAAGTTTGTTAGAATACTCTTGGTTTTATTGATCCTTTTCCTCCCAAAGATTGTCACTGTTTTAGTCTCTGTCTGTTTTGTTGCTTGTCTTGTTCTACATCTTGAGAGCTTGGCTTTGGGACAAGTGAGAATATCTTCTTTGGTCCAAAGACCAAGACTTTTTGGTAATTTGAAACCTTAGAATTATGCTAACTTAAGTTAAATAATGGAAATTCATTGAATATCTATATAATTTCTAAATAAGCTAAAATATTGAAAATTCATAAACATAGGTTTATCTACTTTTATCTTAATACAGTAAAACTGAAAGATAAATTTGGATCTGTTGATAAAGACATTTTGTGCTTTATTTAAAAATTGTATTATATAGAAGCACGTCTCTAGAAATTATAAAATGTATTCATAAGTTTGCCAGTAAAAATATTACTGGTATAACAGACAGTTCACAATTGCTTACTTAGTTTTCACCAGAAATTAATATTTCTAAGGCTTAAAAATTTGAGTTAAGATATGTAATTAAAATTACTAAAATAATAAGGAAAACATCTTGGTAAAAAATGTGTGTTTTCAGTTAAAAAAGTTACAAGAAATGGAAATGCATTTTGTTTTAAAAAAAAGTAGTTTTGTCCTAAAGAAAGATCAGAAGAAAAAGAGTGTGGGGCCGGCCTGGTGGCACAGCGGTTAAGTGTGCATGTTCCGCTTTGGCTGCCTGGGGTTCACCAGCTCAGATCCCGGGTGTGGACATGGCACCGCTTGGCAAGCCATGCTGTGGTAGGCATCCCACATATAAAGTAGAGGAAGATGGGCACAGATGTTAGCTCAGGGCCAGTCTTCCTCAGCAAAAAGAGGAGGATTGGCAGCAGATATTAGCTCAGGGCTAGTCTTCCTCACAAAAAAATAAAAGAGAGTGAGAGAAAGCATAGGACAAAATCTGAATTTAAAAAAGAAAATTAACAAATATTTATGAAAATGGAACCTTGAGAAAAAGTTTTACAAATGGTCAAGATGGCTAATATTGGAATGAATTTAATTAAGTAAATGAGATTTAATATCAAAAGTAAGCTGGTGCAAAATTAGAATTTGGTCTTCTCTCTGTTAGAGGATAAAATTTTCTTGGACTTTGGTCTGCTCTTGATAGATTATGAAAGTGTTTTTTTTATCTTTGAGTAGTTTGCCTATAAAGCAGAGATTTTATGTTCTATCAAAATAATTTCCTTTATTGCTTTACCAAGTCTTTGATTACAGAAGCTAAGTTGTTTTTTTTTTTTGTGAGGAAGATTGGCCCTGAGCTAACATCTGTGCCAATCTTCCTCTATTTTTATGTGGAACGCCATCACAGCATGCCTCAATGAGCAGTGTGTAGGTCCACACCCAGGATCTGGACCTGTGAACTCCGGGCTGCCAAAGCAGAGTGCATAAACTTAATCACCATGCCACTGGGCCAGCCTCACAAAAGCTGTTTTACTCATAATTATTTAATTTTCTGTATTTGCCTGTGAAGTCTTTGTCACCAGGGTTAAATAGATAACTAAGTATTGTTTAAACAGTAACCTATGATCTCCTTTGACTAAATGTTTTAAAACCTTTTGATATTTTTGACAAACTTTCCAAACGCAATGCTTAATGAAGAGTCTTTGACCTCCAGCTAAGTTTGCGGTTTTTTTTTGAGGACCCCGAAACATCTCAAAGATAGATATTAAACTAATCAGGCTTATTTGGTATGTTAAATTTCAAGGGAAACAGTGCCAAATAAGTGATGATAAATCTTAAGTTATATTGCATGGATGAAGGTTATTAATGTGTGTTCTAAAAATTCTATAAAATTCTTAAAAATCTGATATGTTGTAGTATAATACTATCTATCATAATTCTAGTCACTATTTTAAAATGCATGTTAGAGAAATAAACAAATTTCCTTGATAATTGCATTGCAATCAGATCTTTAATAATGCCATTTTAAGTCTTTTTTCATTTATAGACAGCTCTTATTTTACTCTGATGCTTTTGCAAATATGCTTGATCTTCAGAGAGATTCATGGAAAAGACTCTGACCTTACTCTGGAATACAGGTTCCTGATAAACTTTCAGATCATGCCACTGAACTAGGTAAGAATTTAAAAAGCTAATGATGAAACTGATGGCTTTATAAAATGGCTAAACATGAAAAAAATTAATTACTTAGGACTGAACAAACAGATAAGGATGATTATAATTTTTTATGACTTTTTTGTTTAAAACATTGCTGATTGTTTTGTTTTGTATTTTCAGATTTAATGAAATCTTTTTCCCTTAAGTTACCTATGACTTAGAATAAAGATGAAAGATTTATCTTTTTTCTCCATAGCTGACCCCTCCAGAATTACAAAACCCTCAGTGAGTATTCTTATATTTTCATGGCAATATATTTATTTACATAAGTTCATTAACAATCTCTTATCCTTGTAACAGGACACAATTGGAAACATTGATTATATTACCAAGGCTTTGGCAGGAATGTCATATTTGAGAAAGATATGCATAGACTCAGACATGCCCAGAGAGCTTTAAGGAACCAAGATTGACTTTATGGAAGCCAATAAAACCCCCTTGGAAAAATTGGCCTGGTACCTTGCTTGCAGGATTTCTGGTAGCCTTGTTAGGTGAGTAAAGAAAGTCACTTACTGGCAGGCTCAGAAACCTCAGCATATTTAGGGTACCTCAAGAAGAGAGAAATTAACCCAAATCTAGAGGTATTATAGGCTAAGTCTGATGGCAAATATTTGGTTTGTTTTCTTAGCCTCAAGAGGCTGTTAAGAGTTCAATCTGGAGATTCCTTATGAAAAGTTTCAGCAAAGCAGATTTAAAAGAGCCCATATAATCAATTGCTATTCCTGCTGCATTTAGGTACATAAGCCATTTATTGAAACTAAACTTATTTTACAGATAACTTACTCTTAATTTGACTATCTTTGATAAAGATGGGGGTAATTTTACAGAAAGATAATTATGCTTCAATAGAAACTATAACACACACTTGTAGATATTATATTTGGTTCTCTTAATTGTATTTGAGGTTTTGTTTTTCACCTATAAAATGGACTGGATCCTGTATTCTTCTAGTTTTCTCAAATATTTTGCTACAGCTCTTGAAACTAACATTTCCAATTGTAGTCTTACTTTTGTAATTACTGAGAACTAAAGCTGTTCTTTTCCTGAAGCCCTGCAAACTGAAGGTGAACAACTTGATATAAACTTGAGAGATCAAAACAGTAGCCCATGTATCGACAATCTTCATGCTTGTTGTTGTATGGGCCATTCAGAAAGATCACCAGAGACATTCAAACTGAAAACTAGGAAAATCTGTCAGATTTTTAGTGGCGGCCCTCACTCCATGTGAAAATGCTTTGAGCCAGACAGCTAGAAATCTGACTGGCTACCCCCTGGACTCAGAAACTGGTTTATAGTCTACTCTAATCACTAACTTTTGTTTTTCTTTTGTTTCCATATAAATGCCTCTTATTAAATACCTGATTTCTCACACAATATAGGCCTAACTTTGGGAACCCAGCTGCATCACCACCTATTGAAATGAGCCACAACTGTTTAACTGAAATGACTTATTCTTAGGACTGAATGACTGGTTCACTGAGATGAAGCAATCTATCAACTTAGCTTCTGGGCTGTGAAGCTTCCTCTTTGAAGTTTCAAAGGTGGGCCTATAGGAGAGCAGAATTTGTCACTCTAGAAGAGGTCTCTTTGGCATAAGGATTATTTTAGGCTGGTTATTTTTAAGACACAGAATACATGAGAGAAGCTCTGAAAACCAAGTATGAGTTATTCTTTGTAAAATACATTTACGTTTGTAAGGGAAATCTCCATTTGTAAGTGTCCCTCACTGTACCAGAAAGAAGGAGATAACCTTATCTCTAGAAACTCTTATCAATGCAGAAGGCAATGAATTAAATCTACATAACGACCTTACCCTTCTTTACTGTGCTTTTCCTGCTAACCTCCCATAACTGACTCCTCTAAGCCCAACATCTCCTTTTGTCTTTAGCTGAAGATTATATTTAAGGTACTGGCTTTGGCTATTTTGGTTTCTCAGTTTTTCTGGGTCTCTCCCATGTATACATGATATATACATGTTATTAAACTTTTGTTTGTTTTTTTCCTGATAATCTGTATCACGCGAATTTAATTCTTAGAACAGCCAGAAGAACTCAGAAAGGTAGAGGAAAATTTCTTCCTCCTCAACACTAGACATTTAGTACACTAAGTGAGTATCATGTGTTGACTAGCATACCAGGTCCTCTACCTTCCTTTTTGCTTCCCATTTGTAGTTTTTTTTTTTCCTGTCACACCAGGTTTCCTTGACTCACTCCATTTCTGAAATATGGTCTGATTGGAAGCAAATCACTTATCTTTTGGCAGATCAACTTCTCTGTTTATAGAACAAGGATGATATTCTTACCACCTCCCAAACTTGGATAGATGGTGTAAGGATTAATGGAGTGAACCACTGAAAAGCAGTGTAAATCCTTAAGGGAGAAGAATCCTAGAAGTATAATTCATTGTCCTCATTATTATGTATTGGCTGTACTGTAAAATAAGCGTGCATCCATATTTTACAACAAGATAGCTTAGCATGCAGGTGGGAACTATAATCATTTTAAAAGTGCATTTGTTTGAAAAGTAGTTTAGCTATTTTTTCCACAGTCACAAAATCATCGTCCCAAAAAATACTTTACAAGTGTTTGCTTCTATTATAGAGTTCCTAAATGTGTTCACTAACTGTGTTTTTGAAGGCATTTTTCTACATTTTGTTGAAATGATGGAGAGACTATTTTTTACAATTATGTTAGGTTTTCAAGTCTTAGTGTTGAGTGACTCAATACCAACATCGATCTTTCTTCTCTAAGATGGGAAGAGATGTTATAATATGCAACTAAAGTTTTAGGAAGAAATCTTGAGTCTAGGGTGTTGGTGTTATTTTGGCATAATGTATAAATCAAATAAAATTCTTGACATTTCTGATAGATGCCTTCCTAAAGATGAAGAGATGAAAGCTGTTTTGAGTTTTCATATGTCCATTTGTAAATCTGAGTAGACAAATACAGCAAAAGAAAAAAGAGTTTGGTAGGGCCATGAATTCAGAAGGGCAAATTTAGAATTTGTGAAAAGATGTTTTAATTACAGAACTCTTAGTAAAAGATTTACTCATTTTAAAATATTTATTGAGCACTTATTGTGTGTCACCATCTAAACTTTGCTTTATTTAATGAAATGAATTTTGTATAGGAACATTGCTATTTTAGCACCTAGCACCAAGTTATTGGTACTATTCAATGAATGTCAAGCTAATTTAAAATGCTAATGAGCAAAAACAGGTTGTGGAACAGAAGATATCTAGCTCAATTTCCTTGTTTTAGGACTGTTCATTCTGTTTGGAAACATAAGAGAGGAAACCAATGACATTAAATGTTAAAAATGCAATTAATTACGTTAAGAAATATTCTATTGGTACATGCAAATCACAGAAATGATATCACTTTCTATATGAGATACATGCATATTGCCAAGCCAGAATATTTCTGCCAAAAAATCTCAGGCTGAAAAAACAACTTCCAGTAAGAGCAGTTTTGAACTTTGGAATTTGTTGCCATTCTGCTGCCAATTTTGCATTATATTTTGTCCACAGAATATTGGTTACAAAATATTTTTAGACACATAAAATTTAAAACGTTTGTTTTTCTTAATGAAAATTACTAAACACTTCAATTAAAAAGCTTTTTGACTAACAAGCAAATGAACACAACAAAAAAGTGGTATTTACAAGACACTTCAGGTTCCCTTCGATGGCTTTCATGACAATAGCATCATTCTCCTCAGTGTAATCACTGAGTTATTATATTTGCCTTTAGATCTTTTCTTTATTCTCAAGTTGGCAGCTCTGATTTAGACCAAGTGTACTCTTCACTTGTCATTAAGCACACTGTAATAATTATTACCCTGGTATATAGTTGTACAGTTCCAACTACCTTCATATAATTTTCTGAATGAAAGATAAGAAAGAAACAGAGAAAGGTGAGTGACCAGGTTTCCTTTTATGGAATACAATCTCTGCTTGTGACATAGAAAACATGTTTTAAACTATTTCTCTAAAGAATCCTGCTTTTTGGGGGGGATTCTAATTTTAATTTCTTCTTACACAGGGATAGGCCTAGCAGAAGATAGCAGTGTCACTCTTCCATTTTGCCAAATTCATCTTGGCCAAATGGTTTATTTCCTGTAGCTATTTTGTAGTTTGAATTGCCTTCATCTATAATTAGCTTTCACATATCCTGTCTCTCTAATCAGGTTCTTTATGGGTCCTAAAACACAGCTGGTATCCCCTGAGGACTGGTAAAGGCAATGAGATCATTAAAAAGTTGAAAAGAGAATAACAGGATAAATACAATTTTCTGACCATATTAAGTGCTATTGGGTTTAAAAAACATGAATCACTACTTCCCTCGGAAGAACAAGTATAGGCAAGCAGTACATAGGAGTTTCCTTGAAAGTTCTTATGTAAGAATTTCTTGTGGATTTTCAGTAGTGTTCTTATTACACAACCTCACTATGATCTAATGAATTCCTTTGATATTCTGTCCTTCATTCAATAATTATTTTGGAATTTTCATAGGGGGGACTGCTTTCCTGTTTGTACTGAGTTTGTGATTGAAATATGGTGTTCGTTGAATGGCTCACATGTAAAGGGGTTTGAAACAGGAAAAAGAAGAATTAGTTTAGACTCAGCAATATGTGAACCTGGCATGTAAATGTTGGGCATTTGGACACTCACCTGTATTCACTTATTTTCCTAAGGAAAGCATATATCAGTTGCTAATACAAACAAATAAATATACAAAACCAAAAATAAGCAAATAAACAAAATTAGCTTTACATGGAAGTAAAATATGCTGTGATTTGAAGGATGTCAGGAATGTGCCCTGATTCCAAACATCTTCCTGTAGCACCTTTAGTTGCTCCAGTAATATTTATTTTATTAGATTTAACCATTATACAGTAATTCTCTTTAACTCAAAGTTCTCTTTGAATAGCAAGTCAATGATTGTTTAGAATTAATGAGTCTATCAGACTACTCATTATCACAGATGTAGCTGAGAGAACATGAGAATACTGAATGCCTGCGGATGGAAAGGATGTTTTTAGAAGGAGAAGAAAAGAGCATCCAAGGGAAAACAGCTATTTTGTATGTTCACTTGACACACATTCTTTAGCCTTCAACTTTCCTTCAGAAGCTCATGCTCTAGTATTAGTTCAGAGTTGTATGGCTATTTCTAAGGTGATTACAAGTCAAATGAGAAGCAATTTGGAAGTCTGAAATTTCTGAATGCCCTGACAAAATTGTATATTATGAATTTGTTCATTTTTGTTCTATCTTTACATGAAGGACTCATAGAGGTATGTCATTTGGTGATGCTTCTAGTGAAGTTGCCGATTGTTGTTTGTGTCACTGATGTCCCAATGGTCAAAATAAATGTAGAATGTGCCTATTTGAAATGACCCAGCAGGTGTCTTATTTGTGCTGATAGCTGGAGTCTGTTTAGTGCTGCAAATAAACCCAAAATACCAATTTCTATTTCTATATTTTTGGTAGTCATTTGTTTAGTGTCTCAACAAGGCAATATTTTACCCCTTTATGTCAAAGAGGACTGAGACATGATAGCTTAGCACCATTATGGCACATTATAAGGTAGAGACCCCATTCATTTTTTATTTGCTTCTATAATTCCATCAGAATACTACATTCCTTATACAAAGTAGCCTTCCAAATATCAAAGACAGCTCTTTAAGACTAGTAATATCTTCAGAAGTGAACTTCTGTAAGTGAACATCTGCCAATATTTCAGCCAAGTCTTAAGCATAATTTTGATCAATCATATCTCTTTATGTATGATAAGTACCTAAGAGTATCAGAAGGCAAGTGGAAATTTCAGCAAAGTTTTGATTGGTCAATTATGTATTGAGGACCTTAAAAAGATTTTAGGATTTAAGTCTTCAAAACAGTCCTTTCAAATAGACAAAGGGTATAACCTCTGAGATGAGCATGAGTAAACAGACATACAGAAATAACCTTTTATGAGGAAAAATTCTCTAGACACGTATATTGACAACCATTTATTTTTTATCGTAAATCTGCAACTCACAACTTTCTCTCTGGAATTTTCAATTGTTGAAAATAATGAGTAAATTAATAACCTGGAAGCCACTGAACCCACTCTTCAACTGATGATCTATCCATGAAAAAGGACATGGTGGAGGTTTGTACTAAATATTCCAGTAATTGGGAAATATAAGGTCCTTTGGATGATAAACCACCTCAGTATAGATGAAGCAAATGTTGTAACACTTTGATATCTTCTTGCCTTGTGAGATGACAAAGTTACTACAATGACAAACATATAACTTCCACTGGGACTAGTTCAAACCATAGTGAACACTTTTGGAGGATGCTTCTCTTTGTCTCAGATAGGGAGAGATTGGAAATTATAAATCCTGTTAAGGGTTTCACTAAACTCACAAAGTAGAGAAAGATGAAGCCTAGTGTATCAACTAGGGTCAGATCAGGAAATCAGAGTCACTCTATATATTCAAAGTACAAAAGTTTTAATTGGGGAAATTAGAAGTTATTCAACTTTTAGAAGGAATAGACAAGAGGGAAGAGGTCAGGAAAGTCATGACCAATTATCTCATCCTTCAGTACTGAAGCAAGAGCTTCTTCTAAGTTTATCTTCAAACCACAGAAAATCCCAAGAACATTTAGAAGGTTTTCCAGGTATTTCAATCTGCAGCAGTGAAGTGAGTGGCTCTCAAGAAGGTTTCCTGAATCTGCTGTGAATGCCAAGAAGGTCTGGAGGGTTTTCACCAACTACATAGGAAAGTAGCATGGATCTAGGTGATTCTTAAGAAGTTCTCCCACAAGTTTCTTCAAATCTCATGTCTGCTCTCTTGTCTAACTGCAGCTGCTTCAAGAGAGTAATGACCTCTCCTTCTCTTCTGCTTTCCCAATCTTGTGTATTTTTCATTAAATTTTAGCCAGGAAACAAATGGAAAGGGAACTCAGAGAAATGTGGTTCTCAGCTCCTCCTCTATATGGCATAAGAGATTTTATGAGGGTCATTGATGCAGAGTTAAAAATAAACAATATAGCCTACCTATTGAGACGTAGGTAATGATGGATTTTTTTTTCTGTCAGTGTAAAGGGCAGAAGTGATAGTAGTCAGAGAGGCCCAGAATGAGAGGGTAGGGATTTCTGGGAGCTGGGATATCACCATAACAAAACGACATATCCACTAGAGAGGCAGCATTCAATGAAGTGAGGGATGGATTGTGGTGGACCTTGTTACCAAAAAAGATTCACTATGGTGTTGGTGATATCTTAGTATGCAATCATGTCAAGGTCTGTTTAACTTAGTACATGTGATAGGTAGTGGCAACTTTTAATAACAGAAAAGATTTAAGGTGAAAAGAAGAAATAAGGCAATAAACCCTAAGCTTTAGAAGAAATCCTATATATCTGGATGAGATTTCTATGTCCTCTGTGTCTCAAACTACAAATCATAATCAGAAGAGAAATTTGGTTTTCTGACCAGTGGTTTGAAAAAGAGTCTCCCTGCTCAAAGGTTTGAGTTTGTAAGATTAAGAGTGGAAAGCACCCATTCTATTTTTCTTCTCATTCATAAACTAGAAGCAACTTGTAAGAGGGACAGGTTTTCACTACATTTGGCTCCACTCTTTCTGCAGTGGGTCTCTTCCCTTTAAATGCACAGAGAAGAGAGATGTTGTTGACAGGTAAATGGTTTAAGAGAACGTGTGTAGTTGTAATAGTTGTTGAGACTAAAAGGAAATGTTTTGTTTTGGTTCCTCTATACTCCAGGTGACAATCCCAGGGCATAAGTCCAAATGTTGATTACAGCATTATTCGGAATTTTATCATTACAGTACAACATTTAGAAATATTAACAAGTTATCTTTCCTAATTTTCTACAATGTCCTTTCACCTTGAAGCTCTCTCCATTTCAAACAAGACCTTGACATTCATTCCCTCAGGACATAAAGGTTATGGAAGAAATGCAGAGAAAAAAATCAATTTAAAGTCTATTTTGGACCTAGTGGCAGAGAAATTGGTTAGAGAGAAAACTATTTTTGACTTCCAAAAGCCCAGGCATTGAGAATCAGAAGCCAAAGCCATAAAAAATTGATTTGAAAGAATTCATAATGATATACGAGCAAATTCTCCCACACCAAAGGAAATAAAAGATCCTCTGAACTGGAGAAAGACAGGAAATATATGACGGAGAAGCAAGATAAGGAAACTCTGATTAATACCTCTGAGAAGTGATTCTGAGAATTCCTTTCCCCAAGCTGTATCCCTGAGGTGGGATGTGAAGAATAAAAGCTGCAGCTAAGTTTAGGGATCTGAGAAAAGTAAGGTCTGATCCTTCACACTTCAGGTAAAGACCAAGTAGGTCACAGACCTTGAAAAATTCTCTGATGCCACTATGTTTCAGCAGCAGTACCATAGAAATGGTGATATGGTGTGTCTAGGATAGAAGGCCTCAAACTCTTTCAGTGATTTCCTGAGTCCCAAGAGAGGGATGGGAGAACGCTCAAATATTTCCTATTTCCCATGATTGGAGAGCATGGTAATAGAAAAAGGGATGACAGACTTAAAGATAACAGGATTAGGAGGATACTGTGTCCCACATGGACCATTAACTGGATATTATATGAATTTTGGAAAATGCCAGAAGGAATGTTTGCCA
Organism: Equus quagga; assembly: GCF_021613505.1. NCBI lineage: Eukaryota > Metazoa > Chordata > Mammalia > Perissodactyla > Equidae > Equus > Equus quagga. Next base: position 32,692,341 of record NC_060276.1, read on the forward strand.
AGAACCAAAAAGCAGACCTTCCTTTCCCAACAATGTTGTGGCATTACATGAACCCTTGGAGCTTTGATGTAACCCTGAGGAGAATGCAAGGTGTGAGGAGGAAACATAGTTTGACTGAGTAAAGCTTATATTTATTGCATTTAGTTTGAATCACATAAGATGAAATGTTCAACCACAGGGAGAATGGGGCTTTAGGAAACAAATTCTATTTTAGGGAAAAAAATCATCTTGCACACTGGAGTTTGTGTTTTATGAACTTTAAACTGATGGCATCATATTCTACTCTATGAACAGAGGACATATATGACATAAAATATGAAGGAGCATCAAAATGATTTAGTCTAAAACCATTAAGTATTGTGGAATTACCAAAAACCTTATCAATGAGATCCAAGTAAACAGTGAAAGAAATGAGCTACATTTTCTATTTCAAAGGACAATAGACATAGCACATTAGTGGATACCTAATGGGCCCCTTTTTGCCCAGTGCCTCAGAAATTAAGCTATAATGTGATCTGACTTACCTTATTTCTCAATATGGATATCCTCTTTAAAATTTGCCAGAATATGATAGTATTTTAAGATAATTTACATAAAAATTGAAGATTGTAAATTGAAATGAAACCTTTGAGAATATTTACCTGATATACCTATATGTAGTTCTTATTGAATAAGAATTTCTATAATTAAATATTATATATGCCTTTATTATTATAACTTGTACAACAACTTACATTTCCCACCATTTTGGCCAAGTGGCCCCAAAGCTTCTTATACTGGCTCATTCAGAGACAGGCAATTGCTCTGTTGTACCTTAGGAACAGGAGATGTGGAACTGTGAGCTTTGGCCCAGGTTGGCCTGGGAATATAAACATTTTATTACATTTGCATATTAAGTTTAATTTTAATGTTTTGAATATGATTAATGCATTTTTTACAAAATTTCTTTTACAACTGAAGAGTAAATTAAGCCTTGATTGTGTAAATTGGTAGGGAGGGACAATTTGTATTTTTGGTTGGTATAACAAAAGTTATGATAAGCCTTGCTATCTGTAGCTATCTCAAGAACTCTGGGTATTCACTCAAGTCACCAAGAGTCTTATTTGCAAGAGTACGCCAGGTCCCAAGGAAGAAAATGTGAAGGGGATTGTAGTAGAACATTTATCAGGTCTCTGCACCCTCTACATTAAGAACCTTGCACAAATGAAACGAGAAGGCTTCCAGAACCTTGAGCTACACTATAGGCACAGGACAGGGAAGTATTCTGTTAAAAAAACAAAACAACAGTAGAACTTTTTTGTGCTCCAATTTCAGGATTGGTTGAGAAATCTTAGTGGTGCTGCAGTTTCTGGATTTGGCAGACATTTCTCAACAGAGGGTGTTGTAAACCTGAAAGAAGAAGGCTAACTTCCAGGGTGCCAAAGAATTATGAGCTCTTAGAAGCTAGGTCTTCTCTGGTTGACTGGAAAAGCTTCACTTTGAAAACAATTTCAAAACAGAAATCACTGAAAATCTTGCTTTAGCAGTTGGGATTTGGTGGCTGACTCAGAAGCTGCTTTATAACACAACTAAGGCTACAGCAACAGTAGGGAGAAGTGGCCACCCTATGATCAAGTTCCTATAGGAAAACAGAGGACTGTCTCATTTCTGATCAATTCCCCATTTTCAGGGGGAAGTAAAAAGTAGGAGCAAGGGGTAGAGAATGTTCCCGGTCAGAATTCTAGTAAAATTTAAATTAGGTAACATGAAGGACCAAATACATCTGTGACCATAACTGATAATCTTGATCTCTTTCAGTAATAAATATGACTTTGGAAGTCAATTTATATTTTGTAAAATATCAAAGCAATCACTTTCATGATATAAAAAAAAAATCTGTGAAAAACAGATGCTTTGGAGAGGGTGAAGGTAGAGGTGGAGAGTGCCAGCATAATTTGCTCTGCAAGTTCTTTTATGTGCTTATAGTTTAAATCAAGAAATAAAATTCAAATTAAACAATGACTACCCTTCCCTCATTCAATCTTACATTGAACACCTTGGATGCATCTAGGTACCAGGAATACACAAATGATTTAGATGGTTTTCTGCCTCCTCTAAAAAGAAAACCAAATCTTGATATTATTAACTCTTTGCATTGTAGCCATTACTTGAAGTTTCATCAGTAGTTAAGATATCAAGACATGTAATAAATATGTACACAAGTTTTTCCTAATTATTTTTATTTGTATTTCTAAGAAGTGATAGACACCAGGGAAACTGTGCAACCAGAGAGTTTTTTAGGTGTTTTAGAAAATTCTCTCTCAAGCCTTCATGCACACTACCACAGAAAATTTAGGGAATTTTGGTTAAAGACTCACAAATGGTAGAACTGAATCTCAGCTTTTCGAGTTTACATATCCTCCACCTTGTTTAGTGGCAATGAATGAAATTGTTCCCTAGAGCAGACAACTGAATTTGTGTGTGTTGGGGAAGGAGAGGTGTCCCATTACTTGCTTGGCTAGTAACAAATATTTATCTTGATAATTAGTAAAACTTTATTCTTTGCAATGTATTCAGCTCATGAACAAAGTACAATATAAAAAATATTCTTCCAACAAAAACAAATTAAATAGTATGGCAGAAGTCAAAAGAGCATATTTTTCAGACCTATTTAAAAACCCTATGTTAAGAAAAAAAGCTAATTTTCAGTGACATATCTCAAGTGACGGGCTAATTCTAGAGATAAGCCCCAACCTATACAACAAATCTGTGTTAATATTCTCAGGTGTTTAGGTGAATGGAAATCCGTAAACTGGTGATTGGACTGGAATGTTAATCTCCTATTGCCCTAATTCATTTTGAGAAAACTAAATTCAAGAATAATAAAAAGTACTCAGTCTTACTGTTCTGATTTTTTAACTTTTGGAAAAATTGCAGATGCCATAAAACAAGAATGATGAAAGATTTTATTACAGTTTTTCATTGTCACTTCAATTTGTATTTTTCTCGGCCTGGCAAATCTGTCCAAAGGGGGAATACTCTGTAATCTGTCAAAATCTCACAGTGGTGTCATCAGCAGAAGGAGCATATACACTTAAATGGGTTTGTTTAATCTCATCTCCTGCATGCAGTTGTACCTTGAATAAGGACTCACCAAACAGATATTACTTTCCTCAAAACTTTCAAGACCTTTGTGAAAAAACTCTTTCACATGATGACAGAAGTGTATCATCTAGAGAGTGGTTGAGGTAATGCAGAGTATTTTAATCTGTTTAGTTCCTATCTCATAGATTGTTTCAGAGGGTGCATTAACTACAGAGCTAAGTGTGAGAAAAGGAAGTTTCAAGATAATTGTCACATCTTGAGAAATCTCACCCTTTTGATTTAATAGAGCTATGATGGTGGCCAGAAGTAAGATGATGGCAGTGGTCAAAAGAAACAGAGGCAGATTAGAGAGATTTTGGAGATAGGCAACTTTCAGTCCATTTTGTTGGTCCCTCCTTCTCTTTCTGACCACTGAATGTTGGAATGTCACAGTGCTCAGTTCTGGCATCTCTTCTCTATCTATACTCTTTCTCTGGGAGCTTTCAGTCTTATGGCCACAAATGCTACATATAGCCCAAATTGCTATACAGTCATGTACCGCTGAACGATGGGGACACATTCTAAGAAATGTGTTGGTAGGCGATTTGGTCATTGCGTGAACATCATAGAGTGTACTTATACAAACCTGGATGATACAGCCTTATAGTACGGTAAATACATAAACTAGTAACATAGTCATTTATTATCATTATCAAGTACTATGTATTGCACGTAATTGTATGTGTTATACTTCTATATGACTGGCCGCACAGCATGTTTGTTTACACCAGCATGACCACCAACACTTGAGTAATGCATTGCACTACAACATTGTGACAACTAAGACATCACTAGGCAATAGAAATTTTTCAGCTCCATTATATACAATGGTGTATATATTGTACATGCAGTTCATTATTGACTGAAACGTAATTATGTGGCGCATGACTGTATACATCTCTGACCTATTCCTGGAATTTCTAGATATGCATTCCTTTTGCTTGCTTGACATCTCTACTTGGATGTCTCATGGGCATCTCAAATTTAACTTTACCTCCTACCCTCACCCATTTTTTCTGTTTCAGTCTTTCATATCTTAGTAAATGGCAGCAAAATCTACTTAGTTTTTCAAACCAGAATACTTAGAGTTATCCTTAATATTTTCCTCTCCACTATTTCACATGTATAATCCATCAGTAAGTAAAGCTATTTATAATTTCTAAATATATATCAAACTTGTCCATTTCTTTTTATCTTTACTATCAGCAACATAGTTTAGGCTACCATCATGTGTCTTGGAGGCCACTGTTTAAGCATCCTAAATGGTCTTTGTACTTCTCTTGCCACCTCTAATCATTGCCACACGAAAGTGGGAGAAGTCTTTTAAAAATATAAAATTAAATCATGTTGCTCTATTGATTAAAACATTTTCCTGGCTGTTCTTCACACTTAGGATAAAATCCAAATTAAAACTCATAGCCTACAAGGTCTTAAATGGTCTTGCCCCTAACTACTTCTCCAACTCAATGTAGGCCACTCTCCCCATGGCTCACTTCTCTCCAATCATACAGGCCCCCTTTCAGTTCATTGAATATGACAGGTTTTTCCCCACTTCAGGGCCTTCACATATGCTCATCCTTCCATCTAAAATTTGCTTCTCTCTTTTGCTTGCATGAGTGTTTCATTATCACTCTTTAGGACTCACCTTCCCTGATATCATATCTAACATAGGAGGCTCAGTATACTCTATCACCTGTATGCATTAATTTCCTTCACAGAACTTATTTATTTTAATTATCCAATTAGTTGATTCTTTCTTTATTTTCTGTCTCTCCTACCAGAATGTAAACTCCATAAACTCAGACACCATATTATTTTTATTCACCAATATATATTCACAACTTAATAAGTTCTCACTAACTATTCATAAATAAATGAATAAACCAGGACCAGAATTTAATTCAATGTTTTTTGCATCTCATTATTTATACTTGAGTGCAGTCTGGCTCCACAGCCTAAGCACTTAACTACTGCACTATACTCTCTAAATGTAGATTTTATAATGGTTATAGGGTTTGGCGTTATCACTGTGGTCCAGATTACCCAACGATCAGTTCTTAAAGTTTGGAGTTGCTTTATCTGGGCCACTTGGGATGGACCTTATTTCACTATGGCTAAGTCATCTGCCTTAAGGTTTTATTTGTCCTCTTCGTTATAAACCTCCTCTTGGTAGGGAGCCATGGCTCATATCCAAAACAAAATATAGATGTTCATTATTTTTATTCTGTGGAAGGGTAAAGTAAAAGCCCAATGAAACTTTTTTGATAACAGCAGCATGACTAGTTAGTGTCCCAACTGAGTTGCTCAATTGTCTACTTTGAGGAGATAGATATAGGTTTTTATGGATATTATAAACCAGTGTCAGTGCAGTGCACTGACTCCAAGGAGCCTGAACTTTTAAAACTGAGTATTCAATAGCAGACAGATAGAGTGTTGAACCAGGAAACTCATCACTGTTTACCAAACTCTTCTGCTAAGGAAAGCAAGATGTCACAACTATTATCATCCCTCCATTAGAAACAGATACGTTGGTGGACAAAGAGGTTAATGGCTTTAGCAAAGGCCACACATAGAATGAAAATTAAAAAGCAAGAAAGACACCACATAGTTGTCTAGAAGACCTTAGTAAAGTTGCTAACTATGTGGGTCCTTGGGCACTTACTGCATTTAGGTTGAATTACATTCAGGGGAGACTGTGAAAATTGTTGAAATAAAATATAAAATGATCTCAGAGTACTGCAAGATCCTGACTAGTAATAGCTTGATATAAAATCCACTGCAGGGAAATTTAAGAAACTTATCTGATTTCACCGGGTCCAAACAGTAGCCAAAAGATTTTATTAGGACACTGGCTACAACATGACTTCTCTCCTAAGTTCCAGATCCATTTTCCCAAGACGTTTTCACTTAGTAGCTGTATAGGCACTTCACACCAAAAATATCTAAAACTAAAGTCAATAGATTTTATTACCCATTGCTCCCAAATATGCTCCTCATTCATTGTTCCTATGGTAGGATATGGAAAAAATATCCAAGTTAAAACTTGAGATGTCCTTAATTTCCATACTGTGGATGCATGACAACCATCCCATTAAATAAACCCTTGAGTCCTCCTTCTCTCTCACACTTATATTCAATTAATTAACAAGTACTGCCAACTCTACCTCCTTAATATTTTGGTATTCCCTCCACTTATCTCTATTCCATTGCCACTACAATAATCTTTAACAATTCTCCTTATTCTTAATACCTTTACCATATTATAGCCAAAGTAATCTCCTTAAAAGGTGAATGTGATCCAGTCATTCTTCTAATTAAAACCCATCAAAATTTCCCATTGCCTACATGGTAAAATCTAAATTTCTTAATATGTATTTCAAGGACTTTTGTGATCTTTCCCATCTGTGTCAGTATGACCCATCATCAGCCATACTGAACTTATTTCAGTTCTCTGAACTCACCGTATGTTCTCTTGTCTCAAGGGTATTCTGTCTTTTTAAGAACACTGTTACTCCTATAACATGCCTTCACACTCTGCCTGACTAACTCCTGCTCATCTTCCATGTCTAATTTTAGAATAACATCCTCAATGAAATGATCCCTGATTCCCCTGAGAGCTGACTAGTTACCTCAATGATCACACAATATGATAACTGTTTGCCTCCCATACTTAAAAAATATTTTCATCTCTGTACTTTCAGCTCCCAGCAAAGAGCATGACATGTAGTAAAATTAAAAGCTGTACTAATAATAAATAACATTGGTAATTTTTATGTGTTCTAAGTACGTTACACGTATTGTTTAACCCTCACAAAAGCCACATGCAGTAGGTACCATTACTGTCTGTTTTTAGAATAAGGAGGCTAAGACATAGTAATGTTAAATTACAGGTACCACATGGTCAAACTGCGAGAAGTAGAGCAAATATTTGAACCCAGACAGTCTGGCTCCACAGTCTGGGCACTTCACTACCATACTATACTCTCTCTAATCTAATGTAGATTTTATAATAGTTCTTACCCGGGTGAAGGACCCTGAACTCCTCTGAAGTTAGACACAGCAGGACTTCCAGAACAAGGAGATCCATATTGGTATGTATAGATGATTTGTATTAACTAATATGTTGGTTTCAGTAGCTCTCAATAATACTTATTGAATGAGCTGGATGATTGGGTTTGGCCCACAGCATGGAGCTGAAAGATATTGCAAGAGAATCAAGGCATTGGTTTTACATTCCAGGCTCACAAAAGGCAGTTCAATCACTTCATTACAGGAAACATTCATGAGAACAAGTAACTCCTTTACCCACCAAAGTAGTCTGACAGAATGTCAAGTTCTATTTTAGAGTCAAAATCTGAGCTGAAGATGCAGCAGGTGAAGGAAAAGATGAAATGTATAGAGAAGAAGGGAAAAAAGTATAAGATATTATTGACTTTAGGTCAATTTAATTTTTGAAGCTGCCAGTCCAAAAAGCCGTCCAGAGTATAACCAGAATTCAGCAGAGTTTGTAGCAAGGGTAGATCCGAAATGCTCAGGGTACGGTATTATGCTGAGAATGATATAATAGACTCTCAATGAATGGAGACTTCCTCTGCATGTTGAACCATTAGTGTTTCAATGATGTGCAACTGCTTGCCGTGCAGAATAATAAACCGGGAGAAATGGTCCTAGTTAAGAACTCTGAATATTAGATCTTTTGCTTTCTTTATTTCTAAGTTTGAGCAGACTTTGGTACTTTTATAAACAGAAACTATTGTGTGAGTTTGAACAGAGAGAGAAGCTCTCTTCAAAGACTGGAGCTATTGTATGTAGGAAATCACTTGAGTTGAGAAGTTTTAAAGTTCTTTGTCTTTAAAATTCAAGAAACATGTATTGTTTACCTGCGAGTACCAAACACTGTGATAGAGCTAGAGCCTAGCACAAAGCCCTCCACATAGAAAACCCCTTAAATGCCAGCCATTCTCTGCTGCCATCACTGCTCTCTTTCCCTTCAGCACTTTTTATGAAACTGTATCTGGCTTTTAGCAAAATGTAAAGAGTTTTCAGTGCATTTTCATCACCTCCACATACCACATTCACGTCCAAAATCATATAACCCTATAGATGTCTAATTGCTACCCAGAGTTCCCTAATGCAGTGCCTGATATTACCCTCATAAAGAGTGCTTTGCGCTCTGCACATTGTTCATTTCTCCACCAAAATTTACCTCACTGGTCATCCATTGCCATGGGACCTGCCATCATCTAACTCTGGGAGGCAATCTGACAAATTAAGACTTTTTTTTTAAAAAAATGAATACTCTTTTAAACTGAGAACTTCTGGAGACACAAATAATTTTTTTGATAGTGGTATTTCAGATATAATGGTAAAGATTGTGGTGGAGTGACATCAGAAGGATAGAAAAATAGTTTCCTACTGTCACTCCCCCAACAGAACATCAATTTTAACAAACACCCATGAATGAGAGTGTCTTAGTAGGAGTCCAGGAGTCCAGTGGAAAGGTTCCAGTATGCTGTCGGAGAAATAAATCCAAGATTGGATGCACTGAAGAGAGTAAGAGGAATAGTTTCGCTTTGCTCTTTTCACCCCTCACCCAAAGTGGAGGATAAAGAATATATAATGGAATATTACTCAGCCACAAACAAGAAGGAAATCCTGCCACTTGTGACAATAAGGATGAACCTGGAGGACATCATGCTGAGTTAAATAAGCTAGATAGAGAAAGATAAATACTGTACAATATCGCTTATATGTGGAATCTAAAAAGAATTCTTTTTAAATGGCTAAGAGAGTAGATCTTAAGCATTCTCACCACACACACAGAAAAGGTAAGTATGTGAAGTGATGAATATGTTAATTCATTTGATTGTGGTAATCATTTCACAATATATACATATATGAGATAGTTACATTGTTCACTTTTGATACATACAATTTTATTTTCCAGTTATATCTCAATAAACCTGGTGGAGAAATGGGAAAGATTGGTAAATGAGATATTGGAGGGCAACTTTTACCACCTAACCTTTCATCTTGAATGCTATTTTTCTTGTAAATGACTTTTCGATGTGTGTTAACAGTAAGGCATTTATCTTCTCTCAATTTGTGTAGTAGGTTGGGTATCTTGTCTAAGTACTCCTGCCTACTCCTTGCTTTCAAAGTCTAGAAGACCAGGTTTATGTCAGAGCACATGGCTTTATTATCAAGAGGAAGGGATATATACTTTTTGTCACATAAAGAACTTCGGTACAGAGGAGGAAATACTGATCTGGGACTCAAGCTACCCACTCTTGCTAGTTCTTCCCCTATAATGTGAAGGATTTGAATTAGCGGATTTCTAAAGTTTCTTCCTGCTCCAATATTTTACTAAATGTCTAAGGCTTATTTCATTGAATAAATGTACTCAGATATATGGTTACATTAAGCTTTGAGAAAAATTTAGAAAAGGGAGATGTTGGGATTTAGTTTCCTCTATCCAGAAGAGTACTCACAGATGGACTGTAGGAATAGGGCTCCGAGAGGCAGGGAACAGCTTCTCTTACGGTTTTTTGATTAATTTATGTTTTAATATTTGTAATTTGCACCTAGAGGCTCATCAAATATATTATAAATTAATAAGCAGAACTGATGGCAGATCATAGCTCTTTATATGAGGATAAATGGGGTTTAGGCAAGGAAGAGAATCAATGAACACAAAAAAGGGACATTTCTGTGAAAGGCGTTTTTTTAAAAAAAAATCAATAGCAAATATTTTCTTTTAGAGTGCTCCTTTTCAAAGTGCTGTTTGGAAAGTGAGAAGGAAAATGAAAAAGCTACAGCCACCTGAGACCAAACTATCCAAGTGCATTATTATCTAAACTGTTACACCCAAATATGTGAGCTGATAGAGAGAAGGACTGTTGAAATCGTTTCCCTTGATCATGCCTACCAACTCCTGAAAATGGAGTTGGTACATCCAAGAAAAGACAACGGCAGACACGAATTTCCTGGTAATCTCTGTCGTCTATGGTATACTGTTCTTTCAGCAGCAAGTACTTAAGTCAACCGGAGGTCCTTTGATGAGTAAAGGAGCTGAAGAATCTTCTATGGATAGTTAATGCAGATATTACAATCCAGAAAATCCCCTCTATTTCACTATAAAGAGCACTTTCTGTAGGTGTGTGAACAGAAACATGATATCTGCTGAATATAGCCTCTCACTCTCCTGGACAGTGCTGGATAGACACTAATTCAGTCTTACTCTGGATTTCCCTTTCCTAAACTCTGCAGGTAGCTCTACCACCAAAGTTTTACAACACTATGTGTCATAGCTTGATAGACGTTTATATTTTGGTCCTCTTGATGAAGTGGGGTGACAGTGCGTCTTTTATGGTGGAGGACTTCTGTATATGACCAAGCAAATCTATTTCATGTTGATCCTAATGAGTGTAAGGTATGAAGGATGGTGTTTTTCTGACTTTCTCCCATAATTTCAGAACTACATCCTAATTAGAATCCCTAGCCCCATCTGTGATAATTAATCAGCCATTCAACATCTGAGCAGGTGCTTTGAGCTGTATATTCAATGACAAGGATTGATTTTTATTCAGAATCTGTCACAGTCTCTAACCAAGTTCCTCCAGATAGCTATCTGCAGTTACAGTGGAATGAGTGGCCCTATAAGAGAGTACAGCAAGCCTCTGTTATGGCAGGTTTCTAAAAATCATTAATCACCAGAACACTTAATCAGACTACATCTAAACCTTTGATTTAGACTCCACAAATAATTAGATCTTAAATTTGTAATGTCTGAATATCAGGTGAATATCTGTACAACTGGCAGGACAATGTTATTCACCCCCCGTCTCTGCACTTCCACCTATTGGCTTAAGGTAGCAGTAGATACAGAACAGATTATTCATTTATTAGGAAATTTGTATCAATTCAGTTCCATAAACACTCTTGATTGAGGTTAGATATACCAACTCTTTGGAACCATTTCTACCTAATACCAGTACCAAAAGTGAACTAAATTTATTCATTTATGAGGCATAGATTTTTTATATAGCATTTACTACGTACCAGGAATAACGTTAGGTATTAGAGCTATGGAATAAACAAGGAAAACAAAAGATGCCCACCTTTTAGGTGCACACAATCCAGTTGGGCAAATAGCAAACATTAGAACAATTACAAATGCTGGGAAATAATAAAAGTTAAGTTAGAGTACGTAAAGTGTGATGTGTAACGGTGGAGGATGGCTACCTAACTCAGTTTCGGGGGATAACATATAGATTCCAATGAATGAGGGTCTAAACTGACATCTAAACAATGTCAAATTTGATTGGGAAAATCCATTTATTTGAAGGAACTGACTGGATTCTTCAGTCAATCTATTGATCAGACCTGCAGCCCCTCATAGACAGTCACAGGAGTTATTCAGCCATTTTGGACGAGACATTCTAGACAAGGAGTGTGGTTGAAGGGAGAAAAGGAATGGAGCGTGAGACAAAAGACTTGGGTTCAAATACTAGATGCTTTACATGTATTACCTCTAATCTTCAAAGCTAGTTTGCATTGCTATTTTACTCTGAGTTTGGGTAAGGCACATCTCATCCTGACCCTCTGTCTCTTTTATAAACTGGAGATGATATTAATGTTGCTAGTAATCATTTTGTAGAATTTAAATTGCCGCTCAAATTTTAGGTATTATTATTATTATTATTATTACTTGTGAAGTTTTGGGTAATGCTAACTAAAGAACCAAGCAATGTACACATAAATGTTATTATTTGTTTGCCTTGGGGTTATAATATATCTTTTAAAAATCCTGTATATTAGAATTATCTGAAGAGAGAAACAAAAACTTCCTCTTCAAGGAAAGTAACAACACATTACATTTTTGGACAGATTAAGGTGATTGAGGGTTAGTTCAAAGGCTAGTGAATAAATATAAATGACCTTTCAAAATCCTTTCCAACACAATGACATTATAATGCTTACTTATCCTTTGGAACTGCCCAACATAATTTATCACTATCATCAAGGAGCATATTCCAAATAGTTATTTTCTGATACAATAATATTGACACTTGTCAGGCAGGGGCAGTGACAAAATGGCTACAATCTGTTTTTCACAACATGAAACTATGATTAATGCCAAAACATTGAAGTAAAACAAATGGCAGCTTTGGAAATTCTAGTTTTAAGGTGTCCTTTGAAAACTTATCTTGTATCAGAATTATATACCACCTGGTGGACTAATGCCCCAAATGATGATTGAGTAGTTATGTATCAACAGATGTGCAAATATCTTGCTCCTGGGGAATATGTGGTAGGAATAAACTGACAATTATAGTTTGACAATCATTAAGTTGGTTCACTGGTTGATATCACCTACTAGCCAATGTACTTGAGTTTATATTTTCTGGTATTTAAAATTAGTTGCAGAGTTTTCATGGTGGGGAATTGAGTTTGAAAAATGACAGTAATTTCCTTGCTCTTGCAACTGAATAACAATTTGCTTTTTAACATTTAAGAATATTATCAATACTTATTCTAGAGAACATAAATACATTTGAGAAGTCGGATTAAGTCTACATTCATCTCAGAAGTATAATCTTCTTTTAATTTTATATTATCATATAGTAATAATTAACTCTCCACATGTAAAATATAATTTACTGCCATTTACTTTGCATTTTAATAAATGAAAATCCATTAGTGCAATCATATAAGGATTGTTTTAAAGGTGAAATCAGGAGTAAGTGGACTGTGAGAAGATTAAGTTTCTATTGCATTTTGGATAGGCATCTTGCTTGTTTGAATATGTTCAACAGCTATGTGAAATATATACATTATAATGGGAGTTACCAGTGTGCAGTCCTAAAATTTCCAACCGATGTGTTTGAATCAAAGTTTTGAGGGGTGAAGTAGAGCTTGAGGTATCCAAGGAGGATGTTAGTATATGAAAGGGGATGGGGCCTAATGTAGCTGAAATAGCCACAAGCTGAGCATGAAGAAGACTGACTTTGAGTACAGATTACTGTTATCACATGCTTGACCTGGCTTTATTCTTGGTTAAATGAGAAAATTAGATGATTTCTTTTTTTTTTTTTTTAGGAAGATTAGCCCTGAGCTAACATCTGCTGCCAGTCCTCCTCTTTTTGCTGAGGAAGACTGGCCCTGAGCTGACATCCGTGCCCATCTTCCTCTACTTTATATACGTGCGATGCCTACCACAGCATGGCGTGCCATGCAGTGCCATGTGCGCACCTGGGATCTGAACTGGGGAACCCCGGGCCGCCGAGAAGCGGAACGTGCCGACTTAACCGCTGCACCACCCGGCCAGCCCCTAGATGATTTCTAATATAATTTCAGTAGTTATATTCTATAGTTCGATGACTAGAAATTTTTTTTGTGAAGGCCCATATTTTCCAATGATGAGGGATAGAAAATCATGTACTTAGTATTTTAAGGCTCTATGAACTGACAGAGCTACCTCAGGGGGAAAACTGCTTCTGTTTTAGATAGGAAAATGCCAAAATACAGAGATCTTGACAGAAACCAGAATTTATAAGGTAGAAAGAACTACAGATCCCAAAAGAGAGAAGGTACACATAATTTTTTATTTGAAATGTAACCTCTAGGAATACATAATAATGTTTTTGAGTGTAGATTTTTTTTCCTAATATAATGGAAACAACTTCAAATTTGGAAATGAGAACCTAGATCTTATTTCTAGTTTCACTAGAGTTCAGGCAAGTAAATGGCTCTTTATTCTCATTTTTCTTTTTGTAATATAAAAGGGGAGCCTCGAAATCTACAAGTTGTATAAATAACATACATTTCAACACGCAAGATTAAGACTCAGAAAATTTTTATATATCATATTTTAACTTCTGTTTTAATCCTCTTTGCATAAGTACATAATAGAGGTTATTGCAACAACTCATGCACCATGTTGGCATTAACACCAATTTTGAACTACATGAAAATTTACTTGTGCACATAATGGGAACAGTTTTCAGGTTCACAGTAAAATACTCAGAAATTAGAATAATTTATTTTCCGGTATCAGTGTATGTAAAGACATATACAAAAATGGATCATTAAACTGATTATAAGGCTACATTGTAAATGCATTTAAGCATTTCATACATTTCATATGTATGACTTTTTTGAAGTAAAATATCTTTTTAAAACTTTAGCCAGAGAATTCTGGGAAAGTTTGTACAGTACTGGCAAAGTTTTGAATCATCCCAAATCACCCCCAAAAATATAGAAAAACTAGATGAATAAAACAAACACCTTGCAGCCCACATTCACTATACAAAAACCTGATAATACATCCCTTTAAAATAAAACACACTTAGAGACAATAAAAGAAGCAGAACCAGATTGATTGGTATTATCAAATATGGGGAAGAAATGATACTAAGGAAATGGAACTTTTGATGGGTCTAAGAACCAGAATACTGAAAATAGAACTGACAACAAGTACTCACCCTCAAAATGAAGGGTTATCACTAAGCATGGGAAGCTTGATGGCCAATCAAAGCGCAATGTCTAAAGCTGGGAGGGAATGATACAGGCTTTAGTTTTCCAGAGAGTACAAAAGGAACCATGTAAAAGTCTAATGACGAAGGACATTCTCTGGCCTTATGAACTCAAAATAAACCAAACAAATCTCAGCTCTCCCCACACAGAGGAGAAACTACTGGGAGTATAATCTAATGTGAACAGGTCATGGAAACTAAGGGAAAAGTAAATTGAGGTTGAGATCAATACGGGGGAAAGGAGCAGACGAGGCATATCCTAGCTTATCTTAGTCCATTTGAGCTGCTATAACAAGATAGCACAGACTGGGTAGCTTATAAACAACAGAAATCTATTTCTCGCAGTTTCAGAAGGTGGCAGTCCCAAATCAGAGTGCCAGCATGGTTGGGTGAGGGCCCTCTTCCAGGTTGCAGCTTCTCTTTGTATCCTCATGCAGTCGAAGGGGTTAAAGAGCTCTGTGTAGTCTCTTTTATAAGCGTACTCATTTTATCCATGAGGGCTCTGCTCTGATAACTTAGTCATTTTCCAAAGGCCCCCGCCTACTAATGAGATCATCTTTGAGGGTGAGGATTTCAACATATGAATTTTAGGGGGACATAAACATTCAGAACTTACACTGGGGAGAAAAAGCCACATTACTTTAACACTGCATGAAAACACCCAAGAAGGAATCTTAGAACTGAGAAGCTAGGAAAGCTTATATCTTTCTCTTCTAAGATTATAGGAAGATTATCTCACTTAGAGAGAGAAATATAAGGATGGCAGCAGATTTTTCTTTGGGAAAGTGCAAGGTAAAAGGCTGTAGAGCAATATCCTTAAAGTACCAAAAGATTTTTAAAAACCCTTAAAAACTGGAGTTCTATAATTAGTGAAAATATCTTTCAAAAAAAGACGATGAATCTTTTTTCAGACATACGAAAGCTGAAAGATTTCATCACCAGCAGACCTACGTTGTAAGAAATGATAAAAGTAGTCCTTTAGACAAAAGGAAAATAAAATCAGATAAAAATTTGAATCTAAAAAGAGGAGTAAAAAGCAAAGAAATGATAAATATGAGAGTATATATAAAAAGAATTTTTCTCTGAATATCTATTTAAAAGGTAATTGACTTTTAATCAAAATAATAACAATGTATTATGGGGGTTATAGAAATAAAGAAGTAAAACGTATGACAGCAATTGCCCACAGACCACATGAGAAAATGGAAATATACTCTTGTAAGGTTCTTATACTATATATGAAGTAGTAAAATATCACTTGAAGATAGATGATAATAAGTTAAAGAAGTATACAGGCATACCTCGTTTTATTGTGCTTCACTTTATTGATGTCGCAGATACTGAGTTTTTATACAAATTGATGATTTGTGGCAACCTTGCATCAAGCAAGTCTATCAGTGCCATTTTTCCAGAAACATTTGCTCACTTTGTGTCTCTGTGTCACCTTTTGGTAATTCTCAGAATATTTCAAACTTTTTCATTGTTATTATTCTTGTTATGGTGATCTGTGATCAGTGATCTTTGATGTTACTATTGTAATTGTTTTAAGGCACCACAAAATGTGCCCCATATAAGATGGTAAACAAACACACACAATGTTTATCAATTAAGTTTGCCATGTTCACTTACCATTCTGAAAATCCTAGGGCCCTTAAGAATTATGCTAAATCTACTCTGCCTGTGCTCTGTAAATGGAACAACAAAGCCTGGATGACAGCACCTCTGTTTACAACATGTTTTACTGAATAGTTTAAGCTCACTGTTGAGAGCTACTGCTTAGAAAAAAAGATTCCTTTCAAAATATTACTGCTCACTGATAATGCACCTGGTCACCCAAGAGATCTAATGAAGTATAACAAGACTAATTTTTCATGCGTACTAACAAAACATCCATTCTTCAGTCCATGGATCAAGGAGTAACTCTGACCTTTGTTTTATTATTTAAGAAATACATTTTGTAAGGCTATAGCTGCCACAGATAGTGATCCCTCTGATGGATCTGGGCAAAGTAAATTGAAAGCCTTCTGGAAAGAATTCACCATTTTAGATGTCATTAAGAACATTAGCGTTTCATGGGAAGAAGTCAATATATCATCATTAATAGGAGTTTGGAAGTTCATTTCAACCCTCATGGATGACTTTGAGGGGGTCAAGACTTCAGTGGAGGAAGTAACTGCAGATGTGGTGGAAATAGCAAGAGAACTAGAATTAGAATTGGAGCTTGAAGATGTGGTTGAATTGCTGAAATCTAATGATAAAATTTTAATGGACGATAAGTTGCTTTTTATGGATGAGAAAAGAAGGTGCTTTCTTGAGATGGAATCTACTCCTGGTGAAGATACTGTGAAGGATGTTGAAATGACAACACAAGATTTAGAATATTACATAAACTTACTTGATAAAACTGCAGCAGGAAATTGGGAAGATTGACTCCAATTTTGAAAGAAGTTCTGCTGTGGGTAAAATGCTATCAAACAGTATCAGTATTGCATTCTACAGAGAAATCGTTCATGAAAGGAAGAGTCAGTCGATGCAGCATACTTCAATGTTGTATTATTTTAAGAAACTTCCACAGCTACTCCAACCTTCAGCAACTACCACTCTGATCAGTCAACACCCATCAACATCAAAGCAAGACTTTCCACCAGCAAAAAGATTTGCTCTATGAAGGCTCAGATGGTGGTTAGCATTTTTTAGCACTAAAGTATTTCTAATTAAGGTATTACTTTTTTTAGACAATGCTATTGCACACTTAAGAGACTAAAGTACAGTGTAAACATAACTTTTATATGCACTGGGAAACCAAAAAATTCATGTGACTTGCTTTATTATGATATTTACTTTATTGCAGTCACCTGGAATGGAACCTGTGGTATCTCTGAGGTATGCCTGTACTGTAAACTCTAAAACAACCACAGAAAAAAAAAAGACAAATAATTGGATATTTCTATGCCTATTACTTTTGTTCCATACCATATACAAAAATTCACTCAAAATGTGCCATAGATCTAAATATAAGACTTCTTAACATAGAACAACAACAAAACACCCCACAAACTATAAAAGAAAAAAATCAACAATTTGGACATTTTCAAAATCAGAATAAACCTTCTACTCTTCAAAAGAAACTGTTGGAAAAAAATTTTGGAGAAGGATAAATACATGCAAAACTTAGATCTGACAAAGGACATGTATCTGAAATATGTAAAGAACTTTTTCAACTCAGTTATAAGAAGACAACCTAATTAAAACTAGACCAAATATTTTAACAGGCACTTAATCAGAGAAGACATAAAGATAGCAGATTCAATGGGGAAAGAAAATGTATTGCAACAAATTGTACTGCAACAGGATATCCACGTGGAAGAGAAAGGAACCCTATTTTCGACTACATACCCAAATCATTTTGATATCTATTATAATACACCTAAATGTAAAAATCTAATATTTTAATGCTTCTAGGATAGAACATAGGAAAAAAGCTTTCCGATAGAAAATATAAGAATGAAGATTAAATACATCAAAAGGTTCTCAGCACAATTATTCATCAAGGAAATCCAAATTAAAATACAGTTAAATACTTTGGTAGAAATGTAACAAAACTGTGAGAACTGTATGCTATAAATAACAAAATGCTGGTGAAAGAAATCAAAAAAGATTTAAATAAATGGAGATACACAGCGTGTCCTGAGATTGGAAGACTCAACATAGTAAAGACACCAATTTCTCCCAAATTGATACATAGGTTTCATACAGTCAATATTCCATCAAAATTTGGGGAAGACATTGACAAGCTTAATCTAAAATGTATATGGAAAGGCAAAATAACTAGTAGAGCTAAAACAATTTCAAAAAGAAGAATAAATTAGGATGAATCACTCTACCTGATGTTAAGACTTACTATGTAGCTATAGAATTAAGAGAGTGTGTTATTGACTGAAGGACAGATATACAGATCAACGCAAGAGAATCCAGAAATAGACCTGTACAAACACTCCCAGCTGGTTTTTGACCAAATTGCAAAAGCATTTCAATGGAAGAGGAAAGAATAGTCTTTTCAACAAATGCTGCAGGAGCAATTAGATATCCGCAGGCAAAAGATGAACCTTGACCTAAAGCTCTCATATTATACACAAACTATTTTAAAACTGATTATGGATTTAAGTGTAAAACTATAAAACATTTAGAAGAAGTCTTGGAAGAAAATCTTTGGAAGCTAAAGCAGCATGCTGAGTTCTTAGACATGATACCAAAAGCATGATCTATAAAAAGGACAAATGATAAATTGTACCTAACAAAATTAAAAAGTTTTAGTCTGAAAAAGATTCTGTTAAGAGGATGAAAAGACAAGCTGCAGATTCAGGAAAAATATTTGCAAACCACATATTCAACAAAAGAGTGGTAGTTAGATCTAGAATGTATAAAGGACTCTCAAAATTCAGCAATAAAACCGCCAAAAAGGACCAATTTGAAAATATGCAAAAGATGTGAAGAGACATTTCACTAAAGAGGATATATGGATGGCAAACAAGCACATGAAATGATATTCAACCACACCTATTAGAACAGCTAAAGTAGAACAAAACACAAAAATAGTGACGATACTGAATGTCAGTGAGAATGCAGAGAAATGATCATTGAGCAAGTGGAACTCTCAAACCTTGCTAGTGATATTAAAAACACCACAAATAATTTGGAATAAAATATAGGCAGTTTTTGAAAAATTTAAATAACCTACTACCTTTGACTTAGTAATTCTACTCCAAAAGAAATGAAAACACATATACACACACAAAAAAGATTTTTACAATGGTGTTCAAAGTAGCCTTATTCTTAATAGCTGAAAACTAGAAACAACCCAAATGTTCTCAACGAAAGAATGGGTAATCAAATAATGAAGTATTCACACAGTGGAATATTATTCAGCGATAAAAGGAATTAACTACTGATACACACAACAAAATAGATTAATCTCCAAAATATGTTGGGTATAAAAAGCCAGACACAATGGAGCATAAACTGTATAATTCCACTTACATGAAATTTGAAGGTAAGCAGAAGTAATCTGTGGTAGAAAAACATCAGAACAATGGCTGCCCGTGGGTGGGGCATTTTAATTTTAAAGAAGCACAATGGAACTTTCAAGGTAATGGAAGTGTTCTTTGTCTTGTTTTGGTTAATAGTTATATGAGTAAATATTCCCAAAACAAGTGAATTTGTGTAATTCAGATCTATGCATGTAAATGTATCAAGTATAAACCATAATTATAAAAACGTGAAAGGAAAAAGTGTCGGTTCAAAGTATTTGCAGTAACGTTAAAAATGCTTTCTATTTAAGGGGCTGGCCCCGTGGCCAAGTGGTTAAGTTCGCGCACTCCGCTGCAGGCGGCCCAGTGTTTCGTTGGTTCGAATCCTGGGCGCGGACATGGCACTGCTCACCAAACCACGCTGAGGCAGCGTCCCACATACCACAACTAGAAGGACCCACAACAAAGAATATAATACAACTATGTACTGGGGGAGCTTTGGGGAGAAAAAGGAAAAGAATAAAATCTTTTAAAAAAATGCTTTATATTTTAAAATTAGGTGGGAAAAAAGCAGGACAAAAACTTTTTTATCTAGTGTGTTTACAAATATATTAGAAAAAGTAAAGAAAACATGCCTAAAATAACTGAAAGGAAATATGTCAAAATATTAACAAGGGATTGGAGCATGGGTATCTTTTTCCTTTCCACCTTTCTGTGAATCCAAACTACTTTTGATAAGTATATATTACTGTGAACATTAAAATGCCTTATAGTAAATATCTTTCAAAAGAAAAATACAGAAATTAAATATATTTCAGTATAAAACTTTTCATAAAAATTAATTTACAAATCAAAATACAAACACTCAAGAAGTGCCTAACAACCATTTTGTCAGATCATGTGTTCTGATTTTTTTTCTTAACTGGTTTATTGAATGACTAGGGCTCAATCAATAGGTTGTAAGCAGAAATCTGCTTTATTATTTTTTCTCTTGCTCCTTAAAACCTGCTCTGGGAGTGTGTCTTTTTTCTACTCATGGTTCGAAACTCATACATGACCCAGAGTTTTTTGTTCCTCTTAAATCATAAGCAAATATTCCCTTTGCTTTAACATTTAGGGTCTAATCCAATATAATAGTCACATTACTTCACTTCAGTCTAGTATAATAGTTAAAATTCTTGGTTCTAATTTAAAGTTTCTCCCTTCTCCCAGGTGGGGACTGGCCCAAACAGGAAGCCTGGAGTTGGGGAGGATGGGCATGATAGATCACTTCTCCATTGTCTAATCCACCTCCTCCTTGCTCGCTATCCAAGACTTCTGTTCCCTACAAAGTTTTAGTGAGGAAGAAACATCAGGTGCAGAAAATAGTAAACTAACATTGTGGTTCTCTGAATATGGAGGATGTAATATTATTGGTTCTTTTTGGAGGTTTCATACTAGGGAGCTCCCAATGTAGATCTTTTAATGAGAAAATTCCTCTTCTTTAACTGACTTATTAAAATCTTCCCCTATATCTGATTAGCTTTTGGTTTCAGCATTATGCTCCACTTTCAGTGGAAGTTAAACCTGCTGTCAACACAGCCTTCCTGTTTGGTTTACTGCCTTAGGCCAATGGTACTAGCTAGTCTCTCATCTTTAGCTTTCTCAGGCAAGTGCCAGTGCTATGTTTCAAAAATTTCATAAACACTTTTCAGACTCTCCCAGTGGTACCCTTGAAGCCTCTCTCTAACTTGCTTAAGATAAGATCAGATAAGTGAGTCCTCCTCTGCTCCATGGTAAAGCATGCACAAGACAATGCGATTCTTTCTAAAGATAGATTAATTCCCCTATCCATTTCTATATCAAGTCTTAAATACTCTCCAAGTAGATGAATACATAATATTGACAGAACCAGTTGAATAATCCCATGGCATGCACTGAACAGGAGGTCTGGTGCCTCAGCCACTACATATAGTCAAGAAAGCCGTCCTGCACAAAAAGACACCTAGCAGAGGGGTTGACTTACCAAGCCTTGTGCCAACCGCTCAGACTGGGTTAGGTGCCCTTCCTCTGTGCTCCCATAGCAGAGTATTCATTCCTGTTATAATGATGCTACTGTAGTACCATTTTTGGTTTTACTTATTTCTTATCCTTGCTAGATAGTAAGACACTTGATGGTAGAGTTCATCTTTTCTCTCTGTATTTATAGGGCCTGACAATGCTTGGCACTTTATTAGATGATCACTAAGTGTTTGCTAAATAGATGAACCTATCTTTTCTTTATAATCTAATGAGAAAATAGACCCCAGTGCCCTCTTCCAATATGTCACCCAATTTTGCATCACTGCTTTACTATTTGACATCTCTTGTGCACCGACCACATACAAGGACTTTCAAGATGGAAAGCTAAAACATGGCCTCAGAGGAGAAGGCATACAAACTAACTGAGCTCATTTTGTTGTAAAAAGCAGAACAAATGCAAATTTTAGGTTGGTCACAATCATTGCCTTAAGGGAATCTTTAAAATGATTTCCACAGAGTTAATTAAAAATGTCTCTTGTTATTTAGGTTCTTAATTGGTGTGTACTGTTTTCTTTGTTTTTAAAGATTGGAACCTGAGCTAACGACTGTTGCCAATTTTATTTTTTATTTTTTCCTTCTTCTTCTCCCCAAAGCCCCCCAGTACATAGTTATAATACTGTTTTCTTAGTTAGTGAGAAACTTCACGAGAGATTCAACAGACAAATACTGAATAAATTATCATATGTTAAGCAAAAATGTGTAAATGTTCTAAAGTGAACAAGCTGATGATAAAGGCAGTTAGAAAGGAACATGGACTGTACAATGGAATCTTTAAAGAAGAGCTCAGAGGCCCTTTCCAGTTTTTATGATTTTCTGATCACAGATGGCTGCATAAAAGGTCTAGCACTAACAAAAAATAGATTATTTTCTTCTCAAAATGTAAGTTCCACATAACTAAACTTTAACAGATTTGTAGTGAAACATGATAGAGATTACAAAAATGGTTTTGCTGTATAAATTTTTAATATAAATTATTCTATAAAAGAGCATAATAATCAACATAATGTTTAGAAATATTTTCTCTTCCACCTGGAAATGACAGATACTATAATTTCATAGTGCTTTTAAAAATTTTCCATTTTGATAAGCACATGACAATAAGAGTTTGATTAAATTTGAGTATTATTAACAATTTTTTCTTAATGGTGGGCAGTAAACTATTTGCACACCACCACATCATAATAACAAAATAATGTAAATAATTTTAACATTCTATATATAGAAAACCCCAGAGAATCCATCAGATAATTATTAGAGCCCACGAACATTGTTCAAATTAGCCAATCCTACACTGTTTACCTTGCCCTGCTTGCCTTTCCTGTGGAAACTCCAATAAAGCTTGTGGCCCAGGCTCTCCCCTCACTTTTGTATCTTCTGCCTCCTGACCTATGCTGGAGCTTCTCCACGCTGGAGCATACCACGCCTCCTGTTTGTAGGACCTGTGTGTAAAATAAACATTTTTTTCCTGAGGCTCTTCTCCATTTCCTCTTATGCCACAGCTTACTGACTTTCACACAAAAGAACACAGAACAGTGAAGGAAGCTGTGCATGTGGTGGGGGGCACGGAACGTATGGGAACTCTATGTACTTTCCACTCAGTTTTGCTACGAACCTAACATTGCTCTAAAAAGACGCTTATTTAAAAAAAATGAACAGAGTCTCAGAGACTTGATAGTTAATAACAAATTGACTAAAAGTACATGTAATTGGGGTCCCAGAAATAGAAGAGAGAGAGGATAGGGCAGAAAATACCTTTGAACAAATAGTGGCTATAACATTTCTAAATTTGATGAAACATAAATTTACAGAATTGGGATGCTCAAGGAAACCCAATCATAATATACATTAAGCAGTCCCTGTCTGGGCAGTGCACAACCAAACAGTTGAAATCTGAAATAAAGAAAACGTTGAAAGCAGCAAGAGGAAAATGGTGTATTATGTACAGGAGAAGCATGATTCAATTAATAGTTGGCTACTCATCAGGAAGTAAGGAGGCCAGAAGAGAATGAAACAACATCTTTCAAAAGCTGAAAGACAATATAAACCTGTCAACCAAACTTTCTCTTTCCGATGAAAATATCCTTCGATAATGAAGTGAAAATAAATACATTTTCAAATAAAAGAAAAATGAAGAAATATATTGCCATTAGGCCTGCATCACAGGAAGTAATAAACAAAGTATTCAGGCAGAAGAAAGTTGATACCAGATGGAAACTTAGATCCTCACAAAGGAATGAATGAAGAGCATTGAAAATGGTAAATAGAAAAAGACAGGGGCTGGCCCAGTGGCGCAGCAGTTAAGTGCACACGTTCCACTTCGGCAGCCCGGGGTTCACTGGTTCGGATCCTAGGTGCGGACATGGCACTGCTTGGCAAGCCATGCTGTGGTAGGTGTCCCACATATAAAGTAGAGGAAGATGGGCATGGATGTTAGCTCAGGGCCAGTCTTCCTCAGCAAAAAGAGGAGGATTGGCAGCAGATGTTAGCTCAGGGCTAATCTTCCTC